>NC_056730.1:896925278-896947778 GCF_019279795.1 Protopterus annectens | reverse complement strand
CATTTATTTTTCCAAGGTACAGGCAAACATAGGAGGATTGTGGCTGACAAAGTTCGCAGATGACTGCAAACTGGGTGCCATAATTGATACTCCAGCGGACACAAACATCCTTCAGAGAGGCCTCATAGAAACAGATAATTGGTGCCAGAGCCATGGCCTTAAGCTGAACGCCAAAAAATGTATAGTCATACCCTTTGGGAAAAACAAAGTACCGACAAATTACCACATAGGCAGTAATCCATTAAGTACGGAAGAGGTAATCAGGGACCTAGGGACCCAGGTTGACAGTAACCTCTCATTTGACACTCACATTGCCAAAGTGGTTAGGAAGACCTTCTATATTGCCCACCTTATCATGAAGGGTTTCACATCTAGATCAAGAGAGGTCATTGTGCCCCTGTACTCTTCTCTTATCAGGCCAATGATTGAGTACAATGCCCCATTTGGGATGTATCTCACCCGACACCTGCAGCAGTTGGAAAGACCCCAAAAGTTCCTCACCAAGAGGATAAAGGGTCTTAAACATATGTCATATGTCGCCCGACTGAAAAAACTCCAGCTCTATTCAGTCGCATACCGCCTACTCAGAGGTGATCTGTGCCTGATGTACAAGGCCATGTCCAATCCTGAATTAATGGACATGTTCCACCTCAGAAAATCCAAATCCATCAGAGCCACGAGAACAAGTGACTTAAACCTCAACACAGAAATAAATAGGACGTGCTGGAGGGACAGATTCATAACCCAGAGGCTCCCTACACTCTGGAACAGAATCCTAGTCCATGTTAGGCAGAGCCCCTCACTGACTCTATTCAAGAGAAATCTCGACGAATGGATGGGAGATCGTAGGTTTACCCCGGGGGTCATCTCTGTGTCACTACTAGACAGAGGCATAGTAAACTAAACCGTAAAAGGGCGTAGTATTCTCATCCTAAGGGGTGGTGTAAGCCACATACACTCTGGCTGGGCTTATAAATGCCTTAGGGCAGATAGCCTAGTACGAACCTATGAACCTATGAACCTATATATATATATATATATATATATATATATATATATATATATATATATATATATATATATATATATATATATATATATACATCTATATGATTTAATTACTTTGATCATACTGTTGAATGACTGTGCTCTCTGCTATGTTTGTGATAACATCAAAGTTAGGTATAACTGTTGTGGCTTAGTGGTAAATCATATTGATTGTGATGTGTAGGGTCCTGGCATCAGGCCTGGCCGACGCAGTTTATTGTGTTGCTGGGCAGAACAAAGGCTGTTGGACAAAGGGTGAGTACAACACTTTTCAGGTACGGTTTGCCGTTTAACCGCCGATTCATGTCACACAAAACCCTTCTGCATTCTTACTGTGATACATCACCCCAGTTCACATATCAATGGTATTATATCGTTATACAGCATAAAATTAGCAAGATATGCTCGAATACGGATTACGCGTCATAAATGGTGCGTGCTGCAATCGAACCGGCAATGTCTGCTCAATAGGTGGATGCTCTAACCACTACACTATTGGTGTTCTGCTTCATTTATATGTATACCCATGGTTCATAGTTACCCTAACGCATGCCTCAACACTTCACTAACACAGCAGGCGTGCATTTTCTTGTTGGAAAAAACCACACTACTACACATGCGCCATTCCCTACTGCTCTAGACACATCCTGTATGTTGGCTCACTCCAAGTATATTCAGATGTCCCAAGCTTATAGACCTGGGACATACGTTCATATAATGGTCAGGGTATTCAATTAGTTTTCCGGTTTTCAGCTCATCCGACTGATGACTGGGACTGCCCTGTACCTGTATGAAAGTCAGACTTAGCATGTGGACATAATTAGTTCCACTTTTAGCATCCTACCTGTGGTTGGAGATGCAGGAGGTTTGCTCACCTCTGGGCACTTGATATGACAGCACTAAATATTTTGGGGGGTTCCGCTGCTGTTTCCCTTCACATTCGTTATGACTGCTTTATTGTGACCATCTTCATTCTTCATGGATATATATACACACATATATATATATTTATATATATACACATATCTGTCTGCACATACACATGCATATACACCTACATGCTTATTTACATTTCCCATACTATTGAATGACCGCCACTTACCGTCGCGCATACCCGCTTGCATCGGCTTTAAAGCACCTTAATCACCCTATATCCGACTGCCAGTATTGTGGCCATCATATAAAATTAGCCCTTGCATGGCTTGGACCCGGGAACAGGAACACCATAGTCACTGGTTTTACCACTAAACCATCCGTGATACATTCTGTATGGATGGTAATTAGGATATATGACTTTATTACAGCCATTCCACAGTACTGGCAACAAATGTGACAATCGGGTGGTGTACATATGTATAGTACATGTTACTATTCATATGTTTCTGAGAGGCATATGTATACATGTGCAAGTATACATATTTATGAAATAGACACATACTTGACAACTACTTATATGCATGTATGTGTGATGTGTGGCTATGCGAATATAAGTATGTACATTTATAGATATATGACTACATATCTGGAGTTATACATGGCCATGTATATGAACAATCGCATACCAGAGGTACCTGTACTGTTTGTATACAGGGGTTGTGTGCATCATTACAATGAGGAACCTGGACGCGGTATACCATTTGTGACATGTACTATTTGGGAGATGGCTATGGGGAAGCTTCATGGTAACATGTGAATGGTATAAATTCCCGATAATGCTCATGGGGAGACGTGCATCACGGTCAGGTGTTTAATCCCGGGTCATAGGTTCTGCAGGACCGACTGGAGGCTGAGCAGGGTTGTGGACAACTACTGCTAATGCAACTTGTGTCTGGTTGTCTATGGTGCTGGACATCGTGTCGTGCCACCAAGTCTAATCTTTAGAACAGACACTTATCCCATGAGGGATGGCCAAAAATTTTGGACACCAATAACTCCCATTCTTTTGGCTTTACGAAAATGAGGGAGGGTTATACATGCAAGGGATACCTAGTTTGCAAGCCTGAGTCTGCCTAGGGTGAGACTGCTTACTAGATATGGGTAGGGGGCACTAAGTGCAGATATGGCTGTGCCAAGCTAGCAGTCTGAGTATGGGTGGTTTTGGTGGAAGTTCAGCAAGGGGGGGGGGGTGTTCTGTGGAGGGGATGATGGGTATTCCGTTATGTACCAGGTGTGTTGGGGTTGGATGGCTCAGTTCAGGCCAGACCATTATGTGGATGTGAGCCAGTAAAGTTTCTGTACATGTGTATCGCACATTTTTATGTTCATATGTTTGTGGGATTGTGTTCTGCAGTATGGCCTGTCAGGGTGTATTGCAGATGTGAATGTATGTTCTTTGGTTTCCTTTCTGATTCACCCACTGCTCCCTCGTACACCTCCAGTTCACCTATTGTACATCTGACCCAGTCTCCCCTTGATGAATTATTACATTACTCGTCACCCCCATATTCCACACACACCATCCATCCCTTCTCTGGTTGATGGCCCATGGCACAGACAACAGAACACATTGCATACTCTACATATCTCTGGTACCAATATGGTTGTGTGGACAACCCTAGAATATTTGATCTTCCACATGCTGTACTTCACGCACATAGGTACATGCAACTACTTATCTTTCATGACATGGTAGGTAGACCCAGGTAATACCCATTCATCTTTTGGCCATCCAGACAAGGACGACTTGGAATGCAAATGGGCAGTTATTGAGCGAATACTCTGACCATTGGTAGGGTTGCTACCTTTTCAGTTGGCCAAAGTGGGACATTTTTGGGACACACATCAGATTTTACAGGCCGACGCATACCCACGGTGAATACAAAGGACAGTGCTTTACTTTTATGCCTAAGTGAAAGCTTATTCTTGTAGCAGTTTAGTTGCTTATTCTCTTTCTTGTAACATTTAGGTATTTTAGATACAGAAATAACTGTTTTATGGAACTATTACATAAAATATGGGACATAATTATGTCCTACAATCACAGGACATTTGCCATTTGTAATATTTTTGGTAAGGACACAACTGCCCAGAGAGGGACTGTCCCTCACAAAGTGGGACAGGTGGCAACCCTAAACATTGGGCTAGGCTTAGCAAAGTGCTGTGTTTCGCTTCCACTTGGTATAACAATCAATACTACAAAGGAATACGGGCACGGGGTTTTAAATGTTATTTGTTCAAGGGACGGGGGCTCAATATTCAGCTACGTGCCTTTGTGTTTACTTTTTATTTTGAGTGTTCGTGAAGCTGCCTTGTATGCTTTGCATACACTTCAGTATCCACAGACACTGACAAGAGTGATTACTATTAGAGTCAGGCTGTACTAGTCAGCATTTTAGGTTGCGTGTCTGCAGCTGACATGTTCATGCCTCCGTGCAGTACTTAGACACACCCCCTGTACTCACGCACGTTTCCTACACACGTGGACTTTGCGGCAGCGCGCCTTCATTAATATGCATGTGGAGCTGCTGTGCCATCTCTATGCCGCACGGTCAGTGCAAGGCTAACGCCATCCTTGCGCCAAGCCTCATGAATCCCGGGGATAGGTTTCATAGTTTTAAATAGCTGTGCTCTAGCCCAAAGGTCATGTTAAAGCATAGTCTCCAGATACAAAGAGAATGTTACTTATTCTGTTTTGTGCACTCTCTTATTACTTACCAGATGCTTTTGTATTGTATCTGAACTTCATTTTGCACAGGTAAATCCATGTTTATTGTAACATTATGTAAACAGTTTACCTTTTGACATACATGGCTGATGGTAGTCATGGTACCTACTGTCTGCATAAGTCTTATGGTTAAAATGTGCTTGCTGGTTTACAGAGTCTTTTAAAAAATATGCTTTCCCAAAGAATCCTCCTTCAGACATAATTAGTAACAAAATTAACTCTATGATTTTAGAGTGACAAGAGATAGCTTGCTTTTTTGCAGCATAGAAAGGCAGAATAGTTGTAAAGCAATTATTTTCTCTTTAGATTAGAAATAGGTGACATAAGTGAAAACCTGTTAGATGAACACCATTCAGTTAAAATTGAATGACCAAACAGTGCTTCATGTAAACTGTTTTTGCTTGTATGTGTCATGGCTGTTTACATAGTTTAATAAACTCAAAGGTAGGGTAATGGAGGGGTGAGGGTATGTAGGAAGAAGGGCTTTGACCCCATGCAAAAATAAAGAAATAAAAACTTCCATTTAAACTCTGGTCATTCAGATTCAAGAAATAAGTATAAGGGTTTTCTTTGACTATTTGATACAGCTTCCAGATTTCCATCTGCAGGGTATAAATTGCAGAGGCAAGACAAAGGACCACTTAGGCAAAGGGCCACCCAGCAGTAAGCATGCAATTATCTTAAGCAATAAATGTATTTCATAGGAAGGCAGCCCAAACTAACAAACTCCAGAGACTGTAAACTTGCATTTTTTTCCAAAATGTTATTTTTGGCTAAATAGTGGGCTGTTCAAAAGCAGTACTGCTTTAAGACGTTTCCACTGCAGCAAAGTTATAGCCCATCCAGTGGTAGGGTGGTATGAAGGTGCTGGTGACCTGATTTCAGTGATATATTACAACTGGAGTAGGTCAGGTATGGTAAGGGTTTATTGTCACATGAAAGGTATGTGCCAGGACTTGTGTACTGTGTCTACTGCAGTTTGACTGCCACCTAAGAGAGAGAATACATATACAACAGTCACTGGGAACAAACATGGAAGACATATACATCCTCCAGAATCTCTCATGCATGTCGCTCTATGTTGCATTATCTAAGTCAAGGGATTATGAGATAGAAACAGACCATCTTAAGTTGATTGATTGACCTTGAAGTTACCATGCTCCCACATACTACCTTAAGAAAATTCTGGTTCCAGGATGGAGAAAACTTATTTCAAATATTATCTTTTTTTTATTTGTTTTGTTACTTTTGACTGTGAATATGTTTAAACTCTGGCATATGTAATTTTTGCTGTTGAAGGAAATGTGTGTAACCTTGTTCTAGTACTTAGCATGGCTAAGGGCTCAGAATGATGTCAGTTAAAATAGCTAAGGAAGTTATCTAGTTTAAATAAATGTCTTCTTTATGAGTTCCATCTATACAACTAATTGTTATTTTATATCCTTTGTGCATCATCTTTATCTCTGTATATTTAGTGGGTATCAGCACTGTCCTGATGTCTTTATTGTTTGAGTAATTTTTTTATACATTTTGTTTTATTTATACATCTGTAAGCTCTTGGGGCTGAATATTTATTTATTTATTATCTGAACAAATACCATTTGACACTATAGGTTGGCAAAGCATACTACCAGTGGGCTATTAAGTCAGGGCTGTAGTTCAGTAATGAAGAGTGGTTACTTTACTGGAAGAAGAATTCCATCTGCTTCCCCTGGAAAGTGTGTGTGTGTGTGTGTGTGTGTGTGTGTGTGTGTGTGTGTGTGTGTGTGTGTGTGTGTGTGTGTGTGTGTGTGTGATAAAATGCCCCCAATGTAATACACCTGGTGGCTAGAGGTATTTAGGCTCAAACCCTGTACAATGTAATACACCTGGTGGCTAGAGGTATTTAGGCTCAAATCCTGTACCTTTGGTACAGGGTAAAAAGAACCTAAAGTCCCCAGCCACCACCATTGCTCAGCTTTGCCCAGATTTTTTTTGTGCTAAGAGTTGAGAGCTATGGTGATAACAGAATTTGTATTCCCCCATTATTAGATTTGTTGTTTGTCCAGATTTTTTGTGCTAAGAGGTTGAGAGCTATGGTGAGAAGTGAGAACTGAATTCACTAAATGATAGTTTGGGTGGGGAAGTAGACTTTTTTTATGATGGAAATGTTCTGAATTGGGCAGTTTTGTAATTATTGGTTCATGCATTTTCTTTCATTGCCTACAGTACAGCCTACTGGAAAATGTTCATTCAAACAATACATTTAAAATGTGCTCTGTCTAACAAGTGTGCTGTATTATACAAGGAATATAACTTAATAAAGTCAGGAAGGTGTATCAAAGAAAAGAACACATGTATGTTTCTTGTTTTGTGTGCAAGGGGCCAATGATTTGAAAACAGCACAAAGGTAATCCTTATCCACCACTGGCCAGATGCATTTTCTTTGGATGTTGTGCAGGTTTCAATGTGGTTTCAATGAATGTGAGTTTCAAGGGCAGAGAAGTTTTAATGCCAAGTCTATTTTCATCATGAGACAATATTGCTTTGTTTATCAGATGTCTGTTAGTGTTTGTGCATTGATGTGCTGCAAAATGTAAAAATAAAATCCAAATAATCACCGTAGAAGTAAAGCAGTATGCATACATTAGTGTTTATGGCAAATGGGGCAAAATAGCCAGGTAATTGTACATTGGAATGGCTGCAGGGGAACTCTGGTGCCATATTTTGGTTATCGGTTCTTCAGTTTGTGTTTGAAAGTTGGTATCCCACAATTGCATTGGAGTGGGTGGGGTTACGTAATTATGTATGCAAATTATATGTTAATCAGAGTACAGATTTATACCTATTTTTCATGGCCCTTGTCCAGATTTTTGATGTTTCCAGGTTGAGAGGTATGTACTGACACCAGCTGAGTGGAAAACAGCAACTGCTATACACTTGCACAGAGGTAGTGCATCCACTGACCAACATAACTATACACCTCTCTGTATGCCCGTAGGGGCATTCATCATGGATTTGATCATCCCAAATGTATGTGTTCTACACAAAGTTGACTGTACACATTTTGGATATGTGACAGGGGGAGCATGACTGTTACACATGGTGGAGATTTCTGTGACAGTCATCAAGGACCTGAGCGAGGGTACATCAGGGCATACAACCCCCTAGACTGAGCCAAGCTGTCTGACTATATCCCCCACTCAGGCAACATTTACAAACCACTCACTTAGTCATCCATGATACTGTCATTGTAGGGGTCAGTAAGTGGCCCATTGCTGGCACACATATGCAACATAGGGACATCTGCCCCCATTAGCTGATATGTAAGCAGCAGTGCTCAACAGGGTGCAGTCCTGGGTCCTCTACTGCTTGGAATCCATTCAACCACAATACATGCGACTACTGACTGACTATGGCTATCAATGTTGACTGATGCCTGCACATTGTGAGCACTCATAGAGTCTCTGTGGTATGTCACTATCCTGCAAGAGGATATTGCAAGCATATGGCTGTTGACATACTAATGGTTATAAACCCCATGCAAATATATATGTAGTATCATTTCCATCAGTTAGACCTATGTACTTGGTAAGTAGCACATCAGTCGTAACATGTGATGTACATACTCAGGGTCACCTGTAAGTAATATACTCATAACCTCCAAGTATTCTTCCCTCAACATGCCAATATCTGAGTGCAATGGCCATTTGGAGAGGTACCTTTCCAAGCAGTACTGGCAGTTGCACACAACAGTATGGTTCCTGACAAGGACACTTCACGTCTTCAGTATGTGTTCAATGGGGATCATCTGCAATGATTGTCATCATCACCTGTGGCATATAGACTACTCAGAGGTAATGTGTGCCTTGCATAGAGGGCAATGTGTGACATGCTTGATTGCATATGCTGCCTATCTGTAGGAGGCATAGTAGATGGATAACTCACTGTAAGGACATTAACCTCATATGTGACATTAGTACTACATGCTTATGGGACAGATTTGTCTAGCAGACTTACACATACCCTTGAAATAGAACCCTGCCTAATGGCACACAGAGCACCTCAGTGCACATCAGCACATGTCATCTGTATGATTGCCTGGACAACTGTCATCTCAACACAGCACATCTGCCTGTGTCCCTCTTGGACTGGGGCAATATGTGCTGATCTTGTAACTATGAGTATAAAGATGTTTATGATGGCCATTATGCTAGTGAAGTTCAAACATCCTATGGTTCCATAACATGATGTAACATGTTTTAACTGGTTCACACACAAACTTGGCTACATTGGGGCTAGCACTACCTCTAGTCACTGTGTACAGGACACGCCAAAGCACATACGTACTGCAAGTTGGCTGTATGTAGATGACAACACTTACCTATGTAATGGTACACACTACAGATCACAGTACGTGATGCATGGAACACACCTCATGTCTGCTAGTACAACCAGTTCAGGGCATATTATGCTTGATGACATCAGCAGACCTTGTTGTGGTCAGTCCTTTAGGGGGCCACTTCACATGCTACAAATAAAATACTCCAAAACCCTACCTATTTCTAAGTTACCAAGGTGATCATATTTATACCATATGGAAATATAAACACACCAAGTAGCCTACAGTGAGATTAGAACCCCTACCTATCTAGTCTTATACACTATAGCTCACAGAACATATTACACATGCCACAGCCTAAGGGTGGTAGTGTACTATCAGCTGGTAGTCTTATGGTGGATGACATCATCAGTTCTTATAGAAGAGGGTAGTTTGGAAGTGAGCAGCAAGTTACAGGGCCAAAAAGTGCATGAACATTGCAGGTGGATAGCCCATGAGGGCATGGCAGTTGTTTTGCAGGAGTACATACACACACACACACACACACACACACACACACACACACACACACACACACACACGTTCATGCATGTGCCAACCAAGTAGCGTGACATGAGACTAGAGCCCCTACCTATCTAGTCTTACACAGTTTAGAGCACAGCACTTTTCACATGTGCCACAGGTTAAGTCTGCTGTATATATGATTCCAGGCACAGTACTTGAGCATTACACAAGCTAGGCTTATGTTGAACAGCATCTGTGGCCTGCAGAGTGATATTGTTTCATACTGTTATCTGCATCTAATATCCTAGCAGTGAGATAACTGTTATTATCTTAGCTATGTGTGTACAGTTACCAGTATGGCCATATGTGGCTGTTTGCACTTAGACAGGCAAACCTGTGGACAGGAACAATGTGCCCTTTCCATGTGTGTGTTGTCAACATGATACAATACACCACCTGCTCACCTTTGTCTGTCTCTGTGGTGACATCCATCAGGCACAGGGGTCTGTAGGTAAGTGGATTATGTACTGTTGCACCCTTAGTTTGTCTCCTTTGAGTAACAGTGTGGATGTGTGATAGTGCAGGTTTATTCACCATTTTTAGGGTATGTAGGAAAATACAGACATCCACACACCTATTTATGTATATAACAGGGATATATATATATATATATATATATATATATATATGGTTCTACCTGACATAGTCGAAACCACACAACACCGACAACCACATCACCGACACCACATATTCGACAGTCCATAAACACGAAACCACACATAACCGACAACGAAATAACCGACGGTACACAAACACGAAACCCCATACACTGCACACACCACAATAACAATTGAAAACAAAACACATCCCCATTCCACAAACCACACACACAACACAAGCACACCAAAATCCTTACAAGCCCACACTAAACCTTACCCTAACCCTAAGGTCCGTCACTATCGCACACTTACCTACCCGCTCCTAACCCTAACTCACTTAACCCGCCTATCGCTCCCTAACCCTAACTCACTTAACCCACCCCTATCGCTCCTAACCCTAACTCACTTAACCCACCCCTATCGCTCCCTAACCCTAACTCACTTAACCCACCCCTATCGCCCCCTAACCCTAACTCACTTAACCCACCCCTATCGCTCCCTAACCCTAACTCACTTAACCCACCCCTATCCCCACAGACCGTCAATCTCCACACTTACCTGCCTCGCACCCTAACGTCCGTCACTACCGCATACTCACACAGCCTTTCCCCATGTCGGCATCCTCGGCGTTGGTGTTGTCATCCGTCGTGTCGGTCTTCTGCATTGTCGATGTTCTGCCACTCGCGATTCGCGTCGGTCTTCTTCACTTTCGATCTTCTGGAGCTCAGTTCGATGTCGGTCTTCTGCGCTGTCGACGAAGTCAGGTAGAACCATATATATATATATATATATATATATATATATATATAAATGTAGCTGCATGTATGATATGTATATGTGTTATGTAGATATATGGGGAGAGTCTATGTATCATTTTAATATAAATAGCTATATATATATATCAGTATATATCTATTTGACACTACACAGCTATAGATATACTATGTATGTGAGAGAGAGATAGTGACAGACAGATATGTATACGTATATGTCTGTACAGAGATATCTATACATAACAGGTCATTTTGCTGAAGGGGCAACAGAATTGCATTAATTTAAGTAAGTGTATGCGCATGCCCAATGGGACTGTCAGTACTTATAAAGTGACTCCAGACCACACCTATCTGTACTCCAGTCTGGAATTTTGTGTTTTACAGACACTGACATCTGTTCCTGTTTCTGCAGTACTGCACTTCACTCAAAATGTCCACGGCATTCCCCAGCTGTCTGCTGTACTTAATATGTGACTGAGGTTCATAATGTTATACCACACACAGCTTAACAGTCTGTGAAAACATCAACATAATAGCACCTCTCATGCAAAAGATGTGAATACTTCCAAATTAGAACCATCAACACCATCACCCATGTTAACCTCCCTAGTCCACTGAGCCAAACAGGCTGCCAGACAGAGAGAAGTCAGCCATCACACAATCAGTCGCATAAATCTGTATGTTGTTATTCCTGCGTTATTTGTGACATACAATGCGGACTCAAGTTCTGTATTACAGCCCTCAGATTGTCTTCTCTGCTGATATACCATTGCTGACTTACTGTTAAAGCAGTTATATGGGAACACTGCTGTATTGCAGGTGGGGGAACAACAGCACATGATCTGTTGAGGTAAACACTTGTCTAAATATCATGTGACCCCACTGTTTAACATCTCCCTTGACTGATGTAGTGAATATTCCAACCTTGAGGCCTAGTGATTATTAGGTAACACATACTATTGGGCTGGGTATTTGTAGTCCTATGTGGATGCTACTTCTGTCCACATAGCCCACTATATTTCCTTGCATAAATGCAGCAGATCCATACATTCAATACCATATTATAGTAATCCTTGCAAGTAATGTGTAGATTAGAGACTTACCTTGTGAATACAGCAGATGGCAGAACTATAGTTAAGGGGTGACTCAGTTAAGCAGTAGACAGGCAATACATGGTAAGGTAGAGGTTATGTGGGTTGCCTGGCATCAACAATTTTACTATATATATGTGAGCAGGAATAAGGTGTCAGTCCCTAGGGCCCTATGTTGTCAGTGAATATGCTATGCATTGTCTCTTAGCCAAAGCCAGAGCATACTGGGCATGCTTATGTCTGACTAAAGAGACATCATCAGGGGGTTCCACCTCTGAGTCCTCCTGTGGCTGTGGCTGTGGTGACCTAGGCACTGGTGGAGGGTTGTATATCCCTTCCCTTTGCTGATTCTGCTGCAGCTGTTTCTGCAGGGTTATATTGTGTAGTATGACACATACTGTGAACATATGTGCACATGTGGCTGGAGAGTACTGCAGGGCTCCACCAGATATATCCAGGCACTGAAACCGTGACTTCAGAAGCCCAAACACATGCTCTGTGATGTTCCAAGTTTGTGTGTGAGCCTCATTATGGCATTCGTCCGTGGGTGTGTGTGCATTTCTGATGGGTGTCATCATTCACAGCTCCAGTGCATAGCCAGCATCCTCCAGAAAATGCCATTTGGGATGTCCCCCCTAGCAAACATCTGGTACAGGTGTGATTCATGCCAGATATGGGAGTCATGATAACTGCCAGGGCTGCCAGCACACACATTCATGATAATTCCTGGGCATTGCACATGACCTGGTACTTGATGGAGTGGTACCCCTTGTGGTTGACGTAGATTATACCCTTCTCACCAGGTAGTGACTTGATGTGTACATGAGTGCAATCTGTACCACCCAGTATTTAAGGTAGTGTGCTACATGGTAGAAGTGCTGCATATTGCTAGCCCTCACATCAGGAGTGATGGGAAAAGAAGTGTGCTCACTAGCATATGGTAGCATGGCATCCATGAAATGGTGGAGCACCCTGGAAGCAGATGCCTGTGAGACCCCCATCATGTCCCCAGTTGGTCTTTGGAAAGTACCTGTAGCTAGTATCCTAATGGCTACACATACCTTTGTTTCCACTGGGATGGGTTCCCCTTTGTTGGCTCTGGGTTTGAATTAAGGGTGGCAGAGCTCATTGAGTTCTTGTCGTATGTCCCTGTCCACCCTGTAGATCTCTACAATCTCCAGCTCATGTAGCTCCTAGAAGGTTACCCTGGGCCTGAACACTCTTCCTCTTCTCTGTCTAGGCCTATTGTCAACAACAGCAGCAGCACTGACTTCAGCTTCTAGCACATACAGATTTAGCTGACCTGCAGCAGCCCCTAGCATTCCGTCAGTTAAAATTCCTAAGTCTGTACTCCAGTGGTACAGAGTATGGAGGAAAAATCAGATTGTAGGGTGTATGCATACTTCATAGTGCTCTGCTGTATGTGCAGACTGTGTAATTGGCTACCTATGATGTATATGACATGATATGCATATCATTAACATCATTTAATGGTCCTTGTTTAAGTTAAACAGGGGTCAAAACTAATTAATATGCCATTGGCTTTTAGATATGTTCAGCACTGCAGCGGGCCACGCAAACGCGCACCCCGCAGGTAAACAAAGCTTAGCACTTAGTGTACACCCCCCCCCCCCAGACTTCTACTCTAGGCAGAGTGATGCATCACGCAAACACGCAGAAACATGTACCCCTTAGCTAAACAAAGCTTAGAAGGTAGTTGATACCCCCCCGCCCCTTGAAGGCACACAATCAACTTGGCTACATGCCACACAAATAGGCACAGCTAAACTGAAATAAGCTTAGAAGTCATTGGACACACCTTTCCCTGATGTCAGCTACCTCCTGTGTAAACACCAACATGGTTTTCTGTCTACACGAAGGGGATATGCGGACACGATTATCCCTTTATGCTATTCAGTAACTCTACCTCATTTGCATAGGAATCCATGATCACAGCCCGGAAACTACAAGCTTCCCAGCCTTACCACATTAGCAACAGAACCAATGCACCATTATAGATACACCATGCAAGGGCCTGTAATAAATTTCTGTCACATAATATTAATTTTGTTTTTTCTGATTTTTTTTTTTTTTTTTTATAAAGTATGTTTGGGTATTGTGGTGCACTACATAAACATGCCCAGATTATTAAAAAAGTAAAATTAATTTAACTTATTTCCTTTCATTTTTTCAGACACATGGGGGGATAGTTTCGTTCATATCTGTATGTGGTATGCCATTTTTGTCCATATATTTACATTTTACAGACCCTTTTGTCTGTCTACACTCCTCTACACAATGGACACTGACATGGGGTCTGAAGATCTGGCTATCTACTTGCTGGATCACTCAACTTGACTCATTTACATGAGATTCACCTGCTTATGAGGTGATTTGCATGCCACGGAACTTCCTGTGCTGGTACGTGCATGCATGCCTCTGAGCAGTGCTTACTGAATCTAAAACCTGCTTACTTTCATGTAAGCAGCATGGCACGATACCTACATGGGTAAAAAAAATGTGCATGTTTTATTAACTTCCCCCCATTATGTTTATTAAATAATAATACAAGCACAGATGAATGATAAAGCAACATGAAGGAGTAAGGCTGTGATATGATTTTGCTAGATCATGCTACCATTATTTAATGAAACCAAACAGATGGATCCCCCAGCAATTCTAGATAAGGCATACTTCTGTGGACAGGCCTTTTGCTAGTATCTAGGATTTTCTGTCATCTGTATAGCATGCTGTATGCAAGCTAAATATTTGTTGTTTCAGGCCGCACAATCAATTGCCTCCTTTTTATGGAGTGTTACCTCAGTCTTCTACAAATTCATTTTTTTGAACGATGTTTAAATCATTTGGCTTTGTCTGCTATATGTGAAGGTTATATATGTTTTTATGTGCCACACTAAAGGCATTTGATGAAGACCTTGATGAAGGCCTTGTTGTAATTTTGAGTATTCCTCTTCTATATTTTTTGTTGAATTCCATATGCTGATTTTTGTTTCAAGTCCTGTTAAGCAGGATGAAAGCGCTTATTCCTTTTGCACTACTAATAAAAGAGGTTTTTATTTGACTTTTCTTCATGGTATTTTGGGAGTCTTTATGACCTAGGACCATCTGAGCCAGTTTTGCAGTGGCAGTGTTTGTGTATTTGTTGCCTTAACTACTGCACTCAGAAATTTGGACTTAGTTTTGTTTCAAATTGTCTGGACAACTGAACAGTCTTGCCGCATAAGTGCTCCTTAATGTTGTTAATTTTCTGGCTACTACCTTCTAAATATACTGAGCAGAATGGCCTACTGTCTACTTAGTGATAATAGAAACTTAGGACTCTCTACTGGTACCTTCACTGGAACAACCTTTTAAATAGGAGTAACTGCAATTCATTTCTATAGAAGTAACAGAAAAGGTGTACTGGCTGTTTTATTATTAGATGACGGTACACACCACTCCTTTCTCTAATAGTAAGCAGAAGTATATCTTCCTTTTCTATTTAAATAAATGTATGTTTCCAGTATCCTGAAGCAGTCTAAAGTGGGCACTGTTTGTAAAGCCTTTCTTCAGTCAACATTTTTACTGCATTTTTTTAGATCGTATCCCTCAGTTTTATTCGAAAAAGTTCAGATGAAATATTTTATTTAGAAGGTGATACTACAGTCTGAAGAAATTTTACAAAATGCAGGAACACACCACATGGTTAAATCAACATGTGGATTGCATCCCATTTCTTGGAAAATGTGTTTCAATGGCAGTACATCTCCACTGGATGGTTTGTCTTCCAAGGGAGGGATTATTGTACAGGGAGATCCTCAAAGAAATCTGTAGACCATCAACAAAAAACTTTTCTTCAAATCACCATTTGTTTTTTCACCAGCTAATCACAGCATATGAAAATGAAAAAAATTGGAAGTTATCCAAATAAAAGACATATCAGAAGTGAACATTCTTTAAGTAATGTAGGAGATCACTTCTACACCATTAATCCCAGCATTAGAAATACACATACGCACATACAAATGCACACAAAAACATATGGACACAGGGAAAATGTATGTGTGAACTCCATATAGAAAGCAACTGAGCTTAGAACCAAACTGAAGAACAAAGCACAGCAAGGTATTGTTGCAGTGCATTATTCTATAAAAATTAACTCCTGACCTGTACTAAATTTCAATTACTTTTTTATTCATATTTTTAGCTATCAAGACAACAATACAACTTCTTCACATCTTTTCCCTCTCACACATTTGTTGCATGCTGTATCTTTACAGCACGTCCTCCCGAAACAAGACTTTGCATAAGCCAATGTACTTCCTAATATGACTTTATTTGCTACTGATGTTTTAGCAGGCTCAGTTTTCTCACAGTACAACTGTCTGTGCCATTTGAAAGTATATTTGTTAAAAAGACTGACTGCTAAGTTTTTTTTTAATTACAGGTATGAGTAGAGATGATGATAACCTTTTGTCATGTATGAGGATTATAATTTTCTCTCAAGCTTTTCAAAAGAAAATGTTACCTTCTGGACAGAATTGCTAAACATTGTCTCAATAATGACAAAGAAAATTGGTAAGCATTTCAACTAATAAGTTTTCAGGTTAATAAAGAGAACCATTTTAACTTTAGTTTTCTAAAGAATGCAAAGTGATCAGCTCTGTAAACTTTCATTGTTTTTAATTAGTTTCAGGCTGCCAAGAAAAAAAGAACACAGCTATATAGAGCCACAGCGGTTTCAAAGAGCTTTAATAGTGTCACCAATGCATCTAGTACCTCGGCCTTTCACCTTCAAGGATACAATACTGATCAAAAGCTTATCATTTATACCCAGTGAATCCCTACACAATTGCAACTCAATTAACTCAATTGATTCACAATTAAATTATTAAAGTGCCAGGTACAGAATATAAACTTATAGTACAAAATTGCTGACAACATAAAAATAAAACATTCATATATAATAAATACATCTGCTAAAATAATTTATTTAATGTATTTGATGTATTATATTATGCTTATTTACTTTGAAGAATTTAAATTTAATTAATATTGACTTCTAAATTTAGTCCCCTGGGATGAATAGTACCAAAATTCAAAATTAACTCACTCTCTAGTTCATTCAATTTTTTACTCGTATTTTTCTTTAGTGTATTAGCTCAACCAGTCTCACACAGGGGAGGAGATATGAATTAAAAATTGAATGAACTGCAGAGTGAGTTAATTTTGAATTTTGGTACACTTCATCCCAGGGGTCTAAATTTAGAGGCAATATTAATTACATTTAATCTTCAAAGTAAATACACATACTATAATAAATCAAATACATTAAATAAATTATTTTAGCAGAATGTATTTATTATATATATATATATATATATATATATATATATATATATATATATATATGAAGGCTTTATTTGTATGTTGTCAGAAATTTTATATTATATGTTTATATTCTGTACTTGGCACTTTAATAAATTTAATTGTGAGTCAATTGAGTTAATTGAGTTGCAATTGTGTAGGGGTTCACCTGGTATAAAGTTTGATCAGTATTGTATCCTTGAAGGTGAAAGGCCAAGGTACCAGATGCATTGTGGCAGTATTAAAGCTCTTTGAAAACACTGTTGCTCTATATTGGTGTGTTTTTTGCTATAGAATTGTGTGGTGCATTTATCATGTCTATGGATTGAGCTGATATGGTTCCAGGGATATTTCAAACCCAAGTGGAAAAGAATAGATTGTTGTTCGCTGAGATGCTGAAAGAACGGGAAGCTAAATTTGCAGACTGTGATCCTTGGTTGATAGCTGGTGAGACTGATTTTAACGTGAAGTTTGAACAGTTAGAGAGACTTATGACTAAAGAGTTAAATCTGTATTTTGATATAAAGTTATTAGAAAAGTATCGTGAGCTCGATGTTACTCTGAGGGGTCTCAGATTTGATAAACTCCCTGCATGAGTTTCACTGAGGATGAACAAGATTTGCTTGAAGAGTGGAAAAAGGTTTAATTGGACTGCATGTTGGTATGAATTTGCATTTTGTTTAAGAGGAACAGGTGGTCCAATGACAAATTACAGCATCATATTGTTTATTTAGAACACAAGCCTGTTAGTGAATCCTCCAAAACTGTTTTTGTGGCAAAAATGAACGATATCAATGTTAAATTAGAGAAGGTGGAATCGGAGACAATCAGCTGAAAAAAGAAAAAAAAAACTCATTAGAGCCTTGGGTGACTTTCAAAGTGGAGTTGTGTATTCCTAGTACACCACACCAGGGGTGGTCCAAGTTTGTTTCCAGTTAGTCTTTTCACTTGACGGGAGTTAGAAGGGACTTGTCAGTCCCTTCTGTGGATTTAACATCTAAAAAGAGTGTTTCTTTTGAAAATATTGAGAGCGAGGAGTTATTGGACTCCTCAAGTCAGTCTAAAGTGGAAGAAAAGGTGACTTTCTCCCAAGGGAATCAACTGAAGGGACGAAAAAAATGAAGCAAACTGAGGAAGATGTAGTTGCTCTTTTAAGTCTCAATAACAGCTCGGTCTTTGACATACAAGTATTCAAAGCACTTGCACCAAATGTGTACATTGATACAATTATTCAGGACTATAGCCAACCTGTAAGTAAGTGTGACAGTCTCAGAATTGTTAATTTGTCTAATATTGAATGTTCTGAGGCAGCTGTTAGTCTAAGTACAGGTATGAAGCTTATCCCCACTAAGTTACCGACATTAGCTGAAATATTGGTGGAATTCAAGAAATTTTGTAAAAAGTTACATTTAATAGTTTATTTTAACAAAAAAGAACTGATGTTAGTCATAATGTGGAGACTGGTATTAAGGATGATGCCAGCCCTTTATTATTGGATATGTCCATTTATGAATGTGATTTTTTTTTTGAACAAGGAGACACTGATGAAGCAGTTGTATGTTATAATGCAGGTTACAATACAGTTTATGTCAAAATTCATACTCCCCTATTGCCTACATATAGTAACTTTGTACGCCCAAATTTTCTTCTGCAGTATGTTTGTTTGAGCAAGTTATGTGTAAAAGAATTGAATTTGAATATGGGAAGTTTATAAAATCGTGTAAACAGTATAATTTAGATAGTTCTGAATGGGAAGCCTTGAATGAGCTGAGGGGTCAGTTAGATAAATGTTTGTTTAAACAGGCTAATAAAGGGGGCAACTGGATCATTATGTCCAAGGTTCAATGCAATTATATGCTTTACAAGTTGTTGTCAAATAAGGATAGTTATGTTAAATTGGTTCAGAATCCTTTTACTGATTTTCATAGTGAACTTACTGAACTGTTGGAGATGGGTGAGAGATCGGGCTTTTTTCAAAGGAAGTTGTTAGAAAACTTTATATCTCTCAACTCTGTGATCCTATTTTCTGTGCTATCCCAAAATTGCATAAGGACTTCCAGAGTCTGCCTGGGAGGCTGATTGTTTCTGGATTTGATTCTTTTGTACAAAATGCCGGGAAGGTTTTGGATCATTTGTTTAAGGAGTTTTTGGAAAGAATTCAGGCCCATATTACTAACACTCAAAATTGATGTGATGTTGCTAGTATGATTAAAATCACAAAATGATTTCTATTGGGTTGCAGTGGACATTAATTCATTATATAAGAACATTCAGCTCAAGTGGGGTTTGGATGTTATCTGGGACAAGATGGGTGAAGGCCCCTGTATAGCTTTTGTCATCAGGCTGCTTGAGTTTTGTTTAACACATAAATATTTCAATTTCAATAATGAAGTTTTTCTTCAAAAGAAAGGAACTGCAATGGGTGCCCCATATGCACTGACATATGTTATCATTTATATGTTTTTTTTTTTTTTGAGAAGAGGTTCATTTATGGTACTTAATTTTATAAAAATCATGTGATTCTATATAAACATCATATTGATTTGTTTTTTTATTTGCAAGGGGGAACCCAGTAGATTTTCGTCAGTTCTTGGATGAGGTGAACAAGAATGACCATGGTTTAAAGTTTTCTATGGTGGTTGGTAGCTCTTCAATGAAGTTCTTGGATGTGGAATTTTATATATATGGTCTATGTAACACCCAACATAGACCATTTAGGAAGCCTACTGCAGTTAATAATTTTTGCATGCTAATAGTATGCATCCCCCCACTTGATGGACTCACTCCCTTATGGTGAATTTAAACATATTGCCTGTAATACTTCAGAGGAGAGGTACAAAACTTAAAAGGAGATTGTTGGAAAGGGGTTATAAAGATGACATTTTAAATCATGCTTTGAGGTGTGTTGTTAAAAACAAAAGCAGGTTTAACAGGACAAGTGCAGCTGGTAGTTGGGACAAAGGTAGAAGTTACAGGAATGATATGGTTCTTGTTCATGACACGATGGATTTATATTTTGTGTCCATGTTTTCTTAAGTAATTTGAAAGTTGTTTATGCAGCTCTGACACATTGTTTATATGGATGAGACAGTGGGGAGTTTATTCCCGAAAGTTGTGAGATTTTCATATAGCAGACATTTAAATATGAAGGAAGTTTTAAACATGCCTTTGTTCAATGTCTCACAAGAGACAACAGGTTTGTTTGCTTGCAGACACTTCAAAGTGTGTAGTAGGATTAAAAATATCTCTGGTTTAAGTATTAATGGGCGGAAATTTATTTCTAAAGGTAGATTTGCATTTAAGTCTTGTAGGGTGTGGATGCAATGATACTAAACTTATATAGGACAGTGCAAAAGGGGTGTGAAAGTTAGAATCATGGAGCATTTGAAGGATATTCTCAACAGAAATATGAAGAGTCCTGTAGGTGAACATTTCAATGGCACACATGGTGGAAGTAATGGATCATTTTTCTTTAGTGTATTAGCTCAACCAGTCTCACACAGGGGATGAGATATGAGTAAATAACTGAATGAACTGGAGAGTGAGTTAATTTTGAATTTCCCAGGGGTCTAAATTTAGAGATCAATATTAACTACATTTAAATTCTTCAAAGTAAATACACATACTATACTAAATCAAATACATTAAATAAATTAATTATTTAATTATTAAATAAATTATATATTAATGTTTTATTTGTATGTTTTCAGCAATTTTGTATTATATGTTTATATTCTGTACTTGGCAATTTAATTGTGAGTCAATGGAGTTAATTGAGTTGCAGTTGTGTAGGGGTTCACCTGGTATAAATGATTTTGATCAGTATTGTATCCTTGAAGGTGAAAGGCCAAGGTACCAGATGCATTGGTGACACTATTAAAGTTCTTTGAAACCACTGTTGCTCTACATTGGTGTGTTTTTTAGTTATACAGTTGTGTGGTCTATTTATAAAGAAAAAAAGAATGCCTATGTGTATATGTGTGGCGTGTGCATACATGTGTGTGTGCATGAGTGTATACAGTGTGTGTGTGTGTGTGTGTGTGTGTGTGTGTGTGTGTGTGTGTGTGTGTGTGTGTGTGTGTGCATCTGCTTGTGCATGCTGAATACACTATTTATATGTGAATTATATCATGAGTATTGAAAATATTGAAATGTCAGCACACATACGATTGACAAAAACATTTTGAACATTCAAATTACCGGAAACTCAAAACCCTGAATGCACAAAAGATTGCAAAAAGAAAATAATTTCTTTTTACAGTCTCTAAACTATAACCTTCCTATAGCTTTCTGAATTAATTTTATTTGAATAGCAGTGGAACATTTAAGGTTAGGGGCAGACTTAGGGTTAGCACACCTTAGTAATGCATGCAAACTATAACCCTGCTCCTGCCCCTAACCTTAACCATATGCCTTATTGTAAGAAAAACATTTCTAAAATAATGCCACTAAACAAGACATTTTGGACATGCACTACACACAAAAGTACTCACAGTCACACACACATACACTCGTGCATGTACTCACCCACACACTTAATTCAATCCCATTATGTAGTCCCTAGTCTAAGCTTAACCCTCAAACACTTGCACATTGTCACTAAATTCTATCCTTTCACCTAACCTTTACTCTAATCCTAACCTACAAATATTCTCTTGTACACTGAACCTATCTCCATGTGTAACTCTAACCTGGAAACACTCGCACACATGTTCCCACCACTAGTAGAGCTCTACTTATTTATTTTAACAAAACAGACATTCTGCAATAAGGGCATTCATTAAAATAAACATCCTTGCAAACTAACCCACAGTTCACTTTATTGAACAAGTTAACATTCAAATCAACAGCAAATACATCTATATACATATGTGTGTGTGTGTGTGTGTGTGTGTGTGTGTGTGTGTGTGTGTGTGTGTGTGTGTGTGTATATATATATATATATATATATATATATATATATATATATATATGTGTGTGTGTGTGTGTGTGTATATATATATATATATATATATATATATATATATATATATATATATATATTATATATATATTATGGATGGCCTTTCTCTGT
>NC_056730.1:896872778-896920278 GCF_019279795.1 Protopterus annectens | reverse complement strand
ACCATTTGGGTTATTACAGCTCTGGGTTCGGAGTCATTTTCTTCTCTGACTCTAAGAGACTAAAAATCTCTCTGATCTCCTGTCAGAAAACACATTTGGGCTTGTGATGAGGTACAGAGATGTACAAGTTAAGGACAGTAATAGGCATCTGACTGAGCTACAACTGTAAGTTTGTGGGTCCATAACGATAAGTTGAACGGTATGCATATTAACCTCCTCTAGGTATTGCAGATAAAACATTTTCCACACAAAAAAAAAACAAGTACATAAACTTTAATCACAAGGCATTGCAATACACTTAAATTCCTTACTTTTTCAGTTAGGTTTCACCCTATGCATTCACCAAAATGGGGGATGCATCTTCCACAAAATACCTAAATATACTACATCCCAGATTATACAAACTTGGGGAAAATGGAAAATGAGAAAAAAAAAAAACTCTTCCCTTTTCTCTCAGTTATGTAATCTCAGAGAACCCATTGCAACACCTGCAATAAAACAAGCTTCTACCTACTGTGACATTGACAACATAAGAAAACAATCAGATATTTATGATCATATGATCTCCAAGAATGCAATGCTAACCAGTCACTGGCATGTTAAGTTTGTGGTGTTCTTTAAGAGGGGGTAGACTGGAAGAATGTGGTAGAAGTAGTAAGAATGTAAATATTTTCTACGTATAATTTGTGTGTTGTACATTATATAATTTCTACCCTCCACAGAACTCAGCCACCCCAGGAATATCATTTACATTCTATTTGTTTGTGTGTGTCTTTTGGCTTTTCCCAGTTAGGGGTCGCCACAGCAGAACTCCGGTCCACTAATGATTGGTAGTTGATTTTTACATGCCAAGTTACCAGCCCTGATGCACAACCTTCAACGAAGGTACGGCCATTCATGCATGTCTCCACACAGAAGACACTCTAGCTGAGAATCGAACCGGACAGCATCTTACTGTGAGGCGACAATGCTACCGCAGCACCACCACCACCGCAGCATGCTTAAATCATATTATAACTTAACTAGTTTCCTAAGTACACTATATACAATTGTTATTCTTGTAAAGCTTCATTAATATTACTAAATTATATAAGAATATTTATATGTGCATGTTTGTCAAAACACTTGTAGGTTCATCTCTGTCAACACATGTGCATACCTTTCTTTAAACGTTGTAACTGTGGAGCTTTTCTCCCTGGACCTCTTCTGAAAACGGGTCTGTTTAGACCCAGTCAGACTTTCCCTGTAAACAAATGGAAAATAAAATAAATATTGATTTTGCGGAAACTGTTTAACAATTGGTGCCATTTGTCATTCCTCATTTTCTTACTTCCAGCTAGGGATTAGGTGAGGAAAACAAGTTTGTGGAATGGAAGAACTTAAAGGGACATGTGCGTGATAGGCAGCAATTACCAAAATGGCCCTGGCAAACCAATGCTATCTCTGTAAAATACCTTAAACCTCCACTGAGAGTGGTACATGGGAAATATGCAAATTACCATTAAGGACATACAAGTGTTTCATCTGTGTGGCTTCTGAATGCCCACTGATTTTTCACTTTTTATCAGTCTTTAATTAGACATTCAGGCCAATACATCCATTGTGAAGAGCTACTAGATCTAAACTGGCTTGAACTTCCCAAACAACTTGCTTTTATTCAGCTATCCGCTTTGTACAACCTTATTTTCAAGCCTACTGCCTGCCCTGTGCTAGCCAACTTAATCACACCTTATGCACCAAATAGATCCCTACAATAAGAAGACAAAAATCTCTTAGTTATCTCAAAACCCACAAAAAAAAGGTCACTCTCTGTATTCATATTATGTCTCTAAACTATGGAATTCACTACCTCTAGTTACCAGGTCTATGCCTGGCCTAACCCGCTTTAAAGCCTCTTAAAAAAATTATCTCAAAAATACATGGCTGTGCTCCTGTATAAATCCGGCCTAATGCTCACCTCTTCCTCTTCTTCCACGCTAGCTTCATTTTCTTCTTCTTCTGTCGCATCTCACTCCTTCACAGTCTACAAGATCCTAATGTCTCTTGTAACGCCTTCTCTGTTTCACTGCTCAGTCTATAATGCCTGTGTTCTTCTATACTCTCTCACTATCTGTCTGCATCACTAACTCTTCTGCTATTATTTTCCTAACTGAAACTAACATTTTATTTTTCATGTGCTATAACAACCGCTGTCATACACTGTCCTACCTACATACTACTCATAGGCTATGTATATGTCGTTACAATGACTAAAATTGTCTATAATGATATAACTCTACAGACTTGTCCAGATGTGTAGTATATCTGGTAACCTAGCTTACATTCCATCAGCTTATTTCTGTATAGTATTCCACATATCATTTGTATTGTTTTTTGGACTATAATGTATTTGTATTTGTACTGTACAGTATGTGGAGCTTTTCTCCCTGGGCCTCCCCTGAAAATGGGTTCTGTAGACCCAGTCGGACCACCCCGGCAAACAAATGTCAAATGAATAAATTTAATTTGTTTTATGCTTGAATCTGATTTTATTTTGGCTTTTTGTAAATTTATTTCTTTTTTATTCCTACCTCATCTTCTGTTACATTATATAGGTAGGGGGGATACATACATACATCTCAAGCATACATTACCACAAGTAAACATAACATAGTCTGCAATATGTAGTTGTGCACATGGTGTTTGGAGTAAGGGTCCTGAGGGGATACTGAGCTAAGCTGAAAGGTTGAGGATGTGGGTATCTGATGGTCAGTAAGGAAGGGGGATGAACTTTAGTTTTAACAGCTTAAAAGTAAGAGTGTCTAGTAGTGAAATGATCTTTATTTCACAGTTAGTCATTTAGCTTTGGCTAGAGTAGAGCCATACATCTCCATTTCTTTGCTCAAGGATTCTAAAAAAAACAACAATAATGGGGGACAAAGGCCCCAAATCAGGGACAATTTTTCAATATTACTTTTAATTCACTTTGAAGTTAATAGAACAAATGGTTTTATATCAACATGCATCTTATGAAAAATAAGAAGTATGAAACGAATATCTGACATTACTGTCTGACTGCAATCTTCAGTGCTGTACCAGGAAATTAAACACTTTATGAGGGACTGGGCAAAAATATGAGGCAAAACATGGGTGTCCTGCAAAATTCTGGACAGTCCAGAGCTATGATGTAGGCAGTGGTGCTCTGCATTGTGACATAAGGTAATAGCTGATAATTAATTGCAGATATTAAAAGTTCTTCTTTGATGCTGCGATAGTGACAAGAAGAGTGTTTTCTAGTTGCGACAGAAGGATACCTTTACCAATTGCACATCCGCTTTCTGGTGAGAGAACGTGGGAACTCTATTGATAAGAAAAGAAGTTTGTTAATGTCAGTCTGCATGTTGATCAAGTCAAACATCTAGTTACTGGAAGATTGCACTTTCTCTAGTTATTTAACATGGTTATGGATATGCTGTTCTAACAGTAATGCTCTAAAGATCCATGAAAACAAGTTTCATAGACAACTTTTACATGAAGGAAACAGCGCTCAAGCAAGCATACAACAAAACTCCTTTCTTGTAGAAGGCAACAGCACAACAGTCCCCTACAAATACATTTAATCAACTCCAGTTTACCACACTCTTCACAGGAGCAGAAACCTTGTTCTACTTTTAAAGTGACTGAGATTTTTAGCAATATATCTCTCAACACTTTTTGGTTAGTTAGTTAGTTAGTTAGTTAGTTAGTTAGTTAGTTAGTTAGTTAGTTAGTTAGTTAGTTAGTTAGTTAGTTAGCTGCCTTGCATTCATAAGAGTTTGCTTGAGGACCATTCATGTCTTCATATGCACAACCTTTTGGCAGACATGTTGTCAAGATTATGCCATTTTGGCCCAGAGTGGCAAATTATTGAGGTAGTTGACAGTCATTTTGTTGGGTTAAGGGGTATTGGTCACCCACATTTGAAGAGTTAAGGGGGAAGCTCCCCATAAAAACATTGATTTTTACTGGACTTCTCTTGTTGACTCCTGTTTTGATGAGATGAGTTAAGATGAGTACTAATGAGTCCATATTGCTTGAGAGTCCCTTCTTAACCTCTTGGCTAAGATCAAGTACGTAGAACTCAAGGAAGAAAGTTTTAGTCTTTCTACAATATAACTATTACCATTTAAGATACTGCCTACCATTCTGCTATATAACTACTGACACCTAGGATACTGCCTGCCATTCTGCTATATAAAAGCTACTATTTAAGAGAGGGATTCCATATAGTCAAACATTCATAATATCGAACATCTTTTATGCCAGCAGAAGTGATCAAACAAGCATTTGATCACTTCTGTTGACATTATTTTGTGAGAAGTCATGGAAAAGTGGGTAGTGGGAGTTTGCCATTTTCCTATTGTTGTGCAATTTTGGAGTTGGTAAATATAATTAGCAGGGGGTGTGGTGGCACAAAAACATAAAGTTTGTTTTTATCTATTTATTTGTTTTTTCATTCTTTTGAGCTTGTTCCTTTGGGATCAATTTTTTACAATTTGCTGTGTTTATAGTTTGATATTTCAAAGTGCATCTCATTTACGATAGTGCTTGCTATTCTAATATCTAACTTCTGCCATTTAAGATACTGCCTGCCATTCAGGTACACAGCTACTACCACCGATGATACTGTCTGCTAATCTCCTAAACAGCTGATAGCATTTAGGATACTGCTAGGTCTTTGGCTGTTAAACTGTTCCCATTTGGGATATGTCTTGTCATTCCGTTATGTAACTACTAACACTTAGGATACTGCCTGCTTTTCCACTATACAACTACCATGATACTGTTTGCCATTCTCTTGTATAACTTCTGGCATTTTTGATGCTGCCTTTCTGCTGTATAGCTACCCATAATTTAACATACTACCTGACATTTTGCTATATAAACAGTACCATATAGCATACCACCTAACATTCTGTCTATCGTGGGATGACCTTTTGAGATGCATGGTGAAAAGCAGACTCACAATCCCAGACATGTGAACCATCTTCTTTATCTTAGTTTTCCTGACTTTTGGATTTAGAGCTGGGACTCTTTCAATTTGTTCACCATTCTTACCAGATGACTACAAAATATATATTTCAAAAGTGCTTAGTAAAATTGTAAAATGTACTACATGGCTTGGATCACATCTGCCCAAACAGAGTATAATGGAATCATATGGATGCTGACACTAGAAAAGAGGCAGGCCTTGCTATAGGCCATGCTATATGAATAGGTTATACCCTGCAGAAGGAGGCTGGGCTATGCAAAACCTTTAAAATGTCAGCTTGTAATTCATTGGCTTGTCGTCTCATTAAATGCAATTCCCTATATCCTACTTCTGCTGGCAACAGCCTAGAGCTTATTAGTAGAGAAATATGTAAATGGCCTCTTTGCTAATACTGTGCAGAGTCATTGAATTTATAGATATCATATAGCTAGGGCAAAATGCATGAACAAAAATGTATACCTGGGGTGCAACCAGCCCTTACAGCTTATGTAAGCACAGAAAGGGGCTGTTGTGTTTGTGAAGGTACTAGTGATCTAGTAGTCGACACTATCATGACACAAACTATTTACAGCCAGATGTGTACCATTAATATGCTCTAAGTGATAAATGATTATCCATCAGTCAAAAGGGTTGTTTTTATATACAAAAATTCTTGCATGATATTTCTAAAGGCTGCCATATGGACAATGATCAGGACTGAAGGTATGACAGGAGAAATAGAGCTGTGCTATGATTAAGTATCATTAAAAGTTAAGAATCTTCAGATCACCATATACTTTATGAAGTTATAGTATAGTGATGGAATTTATTTTTATCTCTTTATTCATTCTTTTTGGTAACTAAATGAGTACATTGATCAAATATTAATCTTTTTCATATATAAATAACGCCACATTCCTGGCAGCTACAGCTAGATAATCCCTGCAGTTAGCTTCTTAAATGAATAACCCTTTCACCCTCTTCCTATCTCTAAATCATCCTAAAACCTACTCCTGCTCAATATATTTACTTCTCTCAACAAGGTTGTGCATCAGAGCTGGCAACTCGGCACGTAAAAATCTACTGCCAATCATTAGAGGACCGGAGTTCCGCTGTGGCGACCCCTAACCGGGAAAAGCCGAAAGACACAACAACAACAAATCTCATATTTCACAAAAAAAAACCTGCTGATTGCATATTTCAGGTTGAACTATTGATTTATATGTCTTCTTCATATTGTGTATTATTTGAAACTTATTTGCATTTCTTCCTTGTCATTACTGCAAATATAATAATGCTGTATTTTGAGTTTTAATGTAGATATAGAATTACTGTAATAAGGAGCTTTTCGCCCCAGGCCTCCATTGAAAATGGGCTCACATCGGCCCAATGGATCTTCCCGGTTAACAAACTTCAAATAAAATAAATAAAAATAACAAGGTGTACCAAACTTAAAGCTTACAGAAACAAAAGCAACAGGGAAGTTCAAGGGATGCAATGCCTGTTTCAGAAGGAAATGCAGTTGCAGGCAAATTTGTGTCTTAAAAAAACGAACCTTTACAACAAAGGAATATTTATATGAAAATACCAAATGTACAGACATTTTATCAAGAGAAACAGACTGAAGAACAGCACCCACACATCTTCATCAAGAGAAACAGACTGAAGCACAGAACCTAGTAATAGATGTTGCCAAGGTTAGTAATGAGTATTTGTCAATAGTACCAGGCAAATGTTTGACCTAAACTTATTGAAATCAGAGAAAACTGTCAAGATGGGATGACAAGTTGGAAATTAAATGAAAGAGACGTAGATGAAGTGTCGGGCACCTAAACTGAGCAACCATTTCCAACATGCTTCCTCCTGGCATAATTGCTTTCACTTCCTTCTACAAAGTTTTGATTCAGTGTTTTCTTTCCACAAAATTAGCTTTTGGTTTCTTGATGAATGTGATGTGCTATTCTGTATGCAGGAAACAACTTTTTTACAAATATGAGAAAACTTGATTCCATGTTTGGCAAGAAATGAGTCAACCATAAATAAGGCAAAAAGTGTATTCATCCAAAATAAAATGCACCAAGTTACATATTTATAAGCAAGTAAACAGATAGTTACTTGGCATGAAGTCCTTGAGAGCATTGTGGACCTTATCCCAATTTCCAAATTGCCTAAAGCATTGTCTGGGTAAGTGATTTACTCAGAGTTACAAAGTAATCAAAATGGAGGTCGAGGGACTCCAACCCTGTGCTATAGGAAGCAGCTTGTTAACAGCTCATTACCTTACTTCTCTGCACATTAGTGAAAATGGTGAACTATAGAGTACCAAGTGCAAATCCAAGCAAGTAAATGGATTAAGACTTTATTAAAAGAGGGATGGGATAATCCACTGCGGGTTAGTTATCCAACCAAGCAAGGACTTATAATAATAGTGAATAATAATGTCGATCATGACTCCAAATAGTACCAGGCAGGAAATAAAGTTACGGGTTTTGGATAACAATGCAAATATGGCTCATATGTGAAATGGTAGTGATAATGTATCCTAATCAGAATTTGTGTTATTTTTGTGGCAGTGAGTTATAATTCTTAATATCTTCCAGAAACTGTACTGGGGACAGTACTTTTTCAGAATTCTAGATAAGATGGGAGACAAAAAAAAAAATAGAAATGGAAAAGTATTTTTTGTCCAAAGCAGACTTGTTAGGCTTTGGAAACAATGCTGTATTCATTTTTATCTAGGAGTCTGGCTTGGGGAATCTATGATTGTTCTCACTAAAGAGGCTGTACATAAATGTTAGACATGCCAGACAAGGTGCTGCAGCCTGTACAAATCTGAGATGCAGGTCATGCATGCCATATGCCCTCAAATCAGAATATAGTGGAATTAACTCATACCTCACAGCTGTCCATAATTTCCCAGAACATCCCAGATTTTGTCTTACATTTTGCCCTATCCCTCATAAAATGCATGATTTTCTGGTAAATCACTGGTGATTAAAGTGGTCAATAATACCAGATATTACAGTTCTGTACTTATTGTTTGGAAAATGCATGTTGATACAAAATCTATAATTATATGTTTAAAAATTTTCCCTGAGTTTTGGGTCTTTGTCTTCCCATTATTTTTGGCTTTGTCTAGAATTTCCGAATAAAGAAATTGACACTCATGATGAATTAAGCAACATATGATCATTTTGAAGTGGAAACATTGGATATAATCCTCAAGCATGGATGAGGAGTTTTTGAACATGCAATAAATATTTCCAGAAGTCAGTCTGGCCAAACTTGAAGTTAACAAGCTAGCATGGTGTTTAGGTCTCTACATCATGCCACCTTCTGATATCAATAGTATTTTAAACCATTGCACTGCACGGAGCGTCCTGATTACACTTCAGAATTGGAAAAAAAACAGATAAACCTTTTCATGTGCTTCTGTAGCACAAGACCCCACCATAACAGCACTTTCAGAGGTGTGTAACAATTGTTACATATCCCCTAAGTGCTGTTATAGTCTAGTATCAGGAAAGGGATGTTCTTCACTCTCAATGTTCCCTGAATATGATTCCTCATATAGGAAGTTTAGGGACATCAGTTGGTAAGTCAGCAATTTAACATAATCAGAATGGTATTTTAAAACTGTCCCTGACCATTTCCTGCAATTATATTTACTTGCTGACTATGGGCAGTACCCACTAAGTGATTTACCAGCTTTTAAAGCTCTTAAAATACTTCATCAGTAACTAGTAGTTCATGGAGTAGATAAAACTGCATGCACTAGAAAGAGTTATGATCGGGCCTCACCAATCATAATCCATTATTATGTGTTCTCTACATGGATGCCTCTCGAGGTGGGTTTCTTAGCATTTATGTCTTGAGCATATAATAACGTGTTTACAGTTCAACACTCGATCATGACCATCTGTGTTTTTCTTGATATTTCATGCAGGCACTTTAACTGTTGCCTTATTTGCTGTCTTGCAAGCAAAACAGCCTTAAATTTTTATTTCTCACTCTTTCCTCCACAAATTTATTAGACTGTTACACTGCTTTCATTTTCCTGATGATTATCATTTTCACTTTTGTCTTCCTCATTAGAACTCGCAAACCGAAGGGGTAGCTGATAATTATTAGCTGGCGGTGGTAGTAATTACTACCATATAGTGTGGGTAAAGGGGCACAGCTGGAGAATCTGTATCAGCCTTTCCCAGGAGTGTCTGTGAAGTTGTATAAATACTTATCTCAAAGTGTGTCAGCTACTTGGGCAGGGACACGAAGCACTGGTTGGACAGGGAGGATGCTGGAGGTTAGCTTGCCAGCTAGGCTGAGATCTGGACCCTATAGTTGTGCCAGTGGGGAGTCTTATTGGGGACCTGGAGAGCAAGGGAGCAACCAGCCCCAGACTGACTGTGATCTCTGTGTGCACTTAAGGGAAATTGTACTTTACTGTGTGTATTTGTTATCATTTCCTCTGGTGTTAGTGGTGAGGATTGAGGCTCCTTGATTGCTGGGCCAGGGCACGGCCCTCACATGTGGTTTGCAGTGGTGGGAACCACTTCACATTAGTGGTGGTGGTGGATATCCACATCACATATTAATTAGTTGGCAAATACTAATTGGCTTGTAGTGGTGGGGGTAGAGTGAATCCTGTAGCTTATGTACAGTGATCTCTGAAGGTGTTTTGTACTTTAAACCAGCCACACAGTGAATACTCAGAGTTCAGATCACAATTGTTTTATTTCTTTTGTTAGCTAAGTTAGTCAGGGTGAGCAGGCAGCATGTCAGCCAAGGCATATGAAAAGCTGACAAGGAGCCAGCTGGTGGAGATGTGCCAGGCTAGGGGACTGGTGCATGGAAACCAGACTAAGGCAGACCTGATTGCAGCCTTGGTTACAGCTGCATCAGAAAACAACATCCAGGAGGACAATCAGACTGGCAGTGGAGATACAATATCCTTGGAGAATGGACAGCTCAACCTTTATCGAAGGGCAATCAGACCGGCAGTGGAGATACAATATACTCGGAGAATGGACAGCTCAACCTTTCTGCAGTGGACTTAAAAATCCAGCTGGAGCTAAAGAGACTTGAATTGGAGGTCAGGCATTTGGAGATAGAAGCCAAAGAAAAGGAGTGTCAGAGGAGGCATGAGAGGGAAATGCTGACTCTTTGCCAGAGTCATGGAGGTAATGGGGAAGGGAGTAACTGGACCTCAGAAGCACAACAGGTCAATAAATTTATTCCGCAATTTTAAAGAGGGGGATAATTTTGATAGTTTCATTCATATGTTTGAGAGGGTATGCAAACAGTATAGTGTTGAACAAAGGCTCTGGGTACGGTTCCTGACCCCCTTACTCCATGGGTAAGCTGTAAATGCATTTGCTAAAATATCTGGCATTGCATGGTTTGATTATACTGTTGTAAAAAGTCACTTGTTAAAATATTTTAAGCTAACACCTGAAATGTATAGGAAAAAGTTTCATGAGCATAGACGCAAGGCAGATGAAAGAGTGTGTGTGAATATGTTGCTGAACTGAGCACTTATTTTCATAGCTGTGTAAGTGGATGTCAGGTCACTACTTTTGAAGGGCTGGCAGACCTTTTGGTAAGAGAACAAGCCCTTGCACTTTGCCTGAGGACATGAGGATCTGGTTAGCTGATAGACAATGTGCTACTTCAGATGAGTTGGGGAGGAAGGGAGACCTATACCTGGCAAGCAGGGCAGCCCTGCACAAGAAGGGGTCCCTCAGTACTGCTCATGGGTCTAAAGGAACCCATGATGGGCAGCACAGACTGCCCCAACAGAATCCGCCAGTAGCAGGGAAGCCACTAGTCCAGGTACATGTCCAGGAGCTAGGCTTAAATGTTTTGAATGCAACCAGTGGGGCCATGTGGCATACAGATGTCCACAGAGGCAAGATGGGGAACCAAAGTTGAAGGAGCCAGTAAGTGGGAAAGACAAAATGCCAATAGTAGGTTGTCTTGAGACAACAGGGGTATGGAACTACCATCCTGCAGATGTCCTGAGAGGGAAGGATTTGGATGAGGCAGTACCATGTACTTATGCAGTTACATGTGGTCAGGCTAGGAGACAAGCATGTGGGTCTGGTAGCCTGGGGTAGACCCAGACAGACTGCATACTTGCAGCCAGGACTGGTGAGGTGGTTACTTCAGGGAGTGAGTTACACAGTAGCAGTGAGACTGAAGGTGAGCCACAGCTGCTTGTGGGTACTGATGTTCCCTTGGACAGGGACAGGGTAACTGCAAAGGTAGAGGTGAGTAGTAGTACCCAGGCTGACCATGAGGCACCGCTGTCAGAAGATGCCAGACTTCCTGTGGAAGGGGAGTTGGGAAGGGTTACAAGGAGAGAGTTGAGACAGGCTCAGCTCACAGACCCTACATTGCAAGGCCTGAGGCAGGTAGCTAGGGAGGCACTTGATTTTCAAGGGAAGGGGGAATCTGTATACTGAGACAAAGGGTTACCCCTGAGGGAGGGCTAGAGAGAGAGAGCGATAGTACAGCACTTGGCAGTGCCTAGAGCCTACCATCTGGTACTTCTAGCCAAAGCCCATGATATTCCCTTTGCAGGTCATATGGGCATAAAACATACAAAGAGATGTATTATGCAAAACATCTCTTGGCCTGGAATTTCCAGAGATGTAACAGGGTACTGCAGGACCTGTCAGCAGTGGCAAAAGGTAGGCAAGGCAGGAGACAAGGTGAGAGCTCCACTGATGCCTTTGCCTGTGACTGAGGAGCCATTTCAGAGGGTAGCTATGGATATTGTGGGTCCTCTGAGTACCCCAAGTTCCACAGGGAAAAAGTATATCCTAGTGGTAGTGGATCATGCTACATGATACCCTGAGGCAGTGGCTTTGTCCTCCATTGAGGAAGAGAAGGTGGCAAATGCTTTGTTAGAGATTTTCAGCAGGGTGGGTTTCCCAAAAGAAATAATGACTGACCGAGGTGCCACTTTCATGTCAGACCTGCTGGCTTGTCTGTGGAAGTCCTGTGGGGTGAACCACATGAAAACCACCCCCTACCATCCCCAGACTAATGGTCTTGTTGAGAGGTTAAACTCTACAATCAAGTCCATGCTATGGACATTTGCAGATCAGTTTAAGAGGGAGTGGGACAAATATTTGCCCCATCTGTTGTTTGCTTACAGAGAGGTTCCCCAGGAATCCACAGGTTTTTAACCCTTTGAGTTGCTGTATGGGCATAGGGTAAGGGGAACTTTAGATTTAATTCGAGATGAGTGGTAAGGTGAATGTGAGTCTCACAAGGAGTCTGTTGTGGCATATGTCCTAAACCTCAGGACAAGGCTCAAGGAACTCATGGGCTTGGCCAAGGAGAACCTGGCAGAAGCCCAACAACAGAAAAAGGTGTGGTATGACAGGAATGCTTGAGCTAGAGAGTATGCTGTGGGGCAGCAGGAAATGGTACTCATTCCTGTAAGCCACAAAAAGCTGCTTGGGAGGGTCCCTACAAGGTGGTAAGAAAGGTAAGTGATGTTAACTACATGGTGGAACTGCTAGGCAGATGGCAGGGGCACAAATTGTACCATGTTAACATTTTGAAACCTTACCATGATAGGGAGGCCCTTGTGCTGAGCAATTGCAGTGGATTGCAGAAGGAGTCTGAGGGAGATCTGGTGACTGGTCTCCTCAGTGAGGCTCTGGCTGACACCTCAGTGGAAGGGGTAGCAATGTCCCAGCAGCTGGTAGCAATGTTCCAGCAGCTATCTACTACCCAGGTTTGAGAAATCCAAGCAGTGTTGCAGGAATTTGGGGATATGTTCACTGGGAAACCAGGATGCACCCACCTGGTGCAGCACCAGGTGGATACAGGACTCCAAAGGTCTATTAGGCAGGCCCCTTATAGGGTGCACAAGAGAGTCAGACAGACTTGGAGGGAAGAGGTACAGGAGATGTTAGAACTAGGGGTGATTCAAGATTCCAACAGTCTCTGGGTATCCCCAGTGGTGCTGGTGCCAAAGAAGGATGGCAGCAGCAGGTTCTGTGTGGACTACAGGAAATTAAATAGTCACAAAGGGTCGGATGCTTACCCCATGCCTAGGATAGATGAGGCCCTAGAGCAGCTGGGTGGGGCTACGTATCTTGCCACCATTGATCTTACCAAGGGCTACTGGCAGGTGCCCGTGACTCCCAGTGCTAGAGAGATGTCAGCCTTTGTGACTCCTTTTGGCTTGTATGAGTTCACAAAGATGCCTTTTGGGATGAAGAATGCCCCAGCAACTTTCCAGAGGCTGGTAGATAATATCCTAGCAGGAGGCTTTGCCCTTGCTTACCTAGATGATATTGCTATCTACAGCCATTCATGGCCAGAGCACCTTCAGCATGTCAGGGAGGTGTTGGGCAAACTACAGAGTGCAGGGTTGACCATTAAGCTGAGCAAATGTCAGGTGGGTATGGCAGAGGTCTCCTACCTAGGACATAGAGTGGAGAGTGGTAAGATAAGGCCAGAACCTTCCAAAGTGGAAGCCATTCAGGCATGGCCAGCACCTGTTATTAAAATGCAGGTGATGGCATTCTTAGGAACAACAAGGTACTCCAGAAAGTTTGTTCCCAATTATAGTACCATAGCTGCTCCCCTCACAGACCTGACAAGGAAAAACAGGCCAGATAAGGTAGTGTGGACCCCAGCATGTGAGCAGACATTCCAGAAGCTTAAAGAAGCTTTGGGAGGACCTCCCCTGTGTTAGCCAGTCCAGATTACAGCAAATAATTTGTTGTGCAAGTGGATGCTTTGAACCATGAGGTTGAGGCTGAACTTAGCCAGATTTCTTCAGAGGGGGAAGAGCACCCAGTGGTTTATCTCTGTCATAGGCTCCAACCCAGGGAGGAATGCTATGCAGCTATAAAAAAGGAATGTCTAGCCATAGTGTGGGCACTGCAGAAACTTCACCCTCAATCTGTATGGAAGGAAATTCACTGTTATGACAGATCACAGCCCTCTAACATGGTTAAACAGAGCCAGTCAGCAAAATGCCAAGTTGCTAAGATGGAGCCTGTGTTTGCAAGCATATATGTCAGTGCAGCACCACAGTGGGGTTAGCAATGCCAATGCAGATGGACTCTCAAGACAGGGAATGGGGTGACGTACACTCAGATAGACCTAACCCTCTCAAGCGGTGTTTATCAAGGGTCACTAGAAAAACTAGCTTGAGTTCTCGGGGGGGGGGGTGAAGATTGGGGAAGATGGGTGAAGGCTGACAGCCTAGTCAAACAGAATTTGATACATAATTCTGGTATTTGTAAATATAAATGTAAAATACAGGCTTGTGTCTTAAATGTAAAGAAATGCTGTTTCAACAATGTGGCAACATTGCCATCTGCTGTAAGGAAAACTAAGCCAAGCATTTCAAATGTTCTTTGAAATTAAAATTATGTTTTGCAGTTCTTTTAAAGCTAGAATTTGGATGATGGAGAATGTTGATGAGTCTGGAGTAAGCATCCTGCCTATTATTTTAAGGCTAAAGTTAATGACCTGAATTTACATGTGGAATGTCCTTTATTGTGCTAAGTGTAAAATAATGTAAATGCAGTTAATGTGTAGTCTGGGAACTCCAGGAAGGGTGAAAAAGATGATGTAATGTTTATCAGAACTGGCATTTTTTAATTTAAACAGTGAGAACCAGAGATTGTTAAGCATTTTGATCTGACTATTCAACTCAGCACTGCCTTGCTCTATGTAAGTAAGTTATTTCAGAAGTATGTTTTCTTGTAGTAATAGCTAGGAAATTAGAAGAAAGTTAGACTGTTTTTCTGTTATGTCAGAACTGTACTACAGAATTATTTTAAGTTTCTGTGTGATCTCTGAACTCTTGAATAGCACTGTGGTGTAGTAGTATTGTCTTGTGTTTTTAGTATTTATTATTAAATATTTTTAAAACCTCTTAACTGTGGCTGGTTTATGTAGAGATAATTATGCTCTAGAGTACATTGCATATTTATAGAGTTTATTGTACAAGGCCACTCTAATAAGCCTTGACTGGTTAGTCACATTACCAACTGGATAATAATATTGCACAGTAATAATTGGACACCCTTTTAAGGGCATTTGGGTAGCTGATAATTATTAGCTGGTGGTGGCAGTAATTACTACCATATAGTCTGGGTAAAGGGGCACAGCTGGAGAATCTGTGTCAGCTTTTCCCAAGAGTGTCTGTGAAGTTGTATAAATACTATCTCAAAGTGTGTCAGCTACTTGGGCAGGGACACAAAGCACTTGTTGGACAGGGAGGGTACTGGAGGTTAGCTTGCCAGCTAGGCTGAGATCTGGACCCTATAGCTGTGCCAGTGGGGAGTCTTATTGGGGACCTGGAGAGCAAGGGAGTAACCAGCCCCAGACTGACTGTGATCTCTGTGTGCACTTAAGGGAAATTGTGCTTTACTGTGTGTATTTGTTATCCTTTCCTCTTATATGAGATACCCTCTCTGGTGTTAGTGTTGAGGATTGAGGCTCCTTGATTGCTGGGCCAGGGCATGGCCCTCACAAACAGAATGTGTGTTAGCATGCTTTTTCTGAAGGATATGAACTCCAAATCTGAAATGTATGTACTTATGTATGACTTCAGACCTCATTGATTTGCCAGAAAACCACAACTTTTTGATGAACATCACAAAAATATGAGGCAAAATCTGGACAGTGAAGAGGTATAGTGAGGTAATAGGCAGTCTACACGAGTTTTATTATAATACTAATACTATTGACTTATGGGTACTAGGATATGAGTTAACAAAGTTTGTCTGCATCACATTGCAAAGCCTTCAGAATATACAGATTTGGAATCCAAACAGTAAAGGTGGATTTATGTGCATAATTCAGTCTTAGGTGTCAGATATTTTTTTCAAAACTAGCATAAATTAACCTTTTTATTAAATGTATGTCTTAAAAGTACTTTATGTTACTTTATTAAATTTTTTTACTGCCATTTCAATGGAACTCCTTTCAGTAGTTATGGTCCCTCATACTGGAACTTTGGTTAGAGTATGTGCACATCTGGAAGACAGTGTTTTTAAACAAATCATGTTATTGTCCATGATCACATATAATGCTGTGAGGCACACAGTGCACAATCATTGATACACAGAACATGGTAGTCAACAGGTTTTGTATCTCCACTATCACAGCTATATCATCTGATGTCACCAACCTCATAAGGTTGGAGGCTGCAGAGATAAAGTGGGACTCTGCATCAAGTGATTCCAGTTAGGGTGAATATGTAGACATTGCTATTGAGAATGTTTCCATAGCAAAGCATGCCCCTCAAGTATAAATGCCCATCCTAATGCCGCCAGAATGGAACAGGCTGAAGGCAGTGGCTGAGCTCCATGAACTACTTTTGCATATACACATGTAAGAACATGTGCTAGTGTAGTCCAATGACTGATTACTGTGTACAATATGGTGTCCATTGCTGACAATGTTGGACATCATAGGTTCATAGGTTCATAGGTGTGTACTCGGCTAATGGCCCTGGAGCCTTTACAAGCCTAGCCCCAAAAAATCGCCCAGCCACCATGCCACCCGATGTTAGTTCGCAGTGCCCATATGCAGTAGGGCAACTGGAATGATCCCTGGCGTGAACTTTCTGTTACCCATCCACTCATCAAGATTTCTCTTGAAGAGGGCCAGTGAAGTGCTCTGCTTGACATGAATGGGAAGCTTATTCCAGAGTATGGGCAGTCTTTGGGAGATGAACCTGTCCCTCCAACATGTTCTATTAATTGTGGTAATGAAGTTGTGATCTCTGGGGAGTGTGGTGGGGGGGACTGAGATTTCTTTAGGTGTAGCATTTCAAGTAGGTCTGGGTCGGACATGACTTTGTAAGTCAAGCAGCGATCACCTCTAAGTAGATGATAAGAGACTGAGAACAGCTGAATTTTCTTGAGTCTGTCCATGTAGAACATGTTTTTTAGGCCTAGGATCCTTTTTGTGAGGTACTTTTGTGGCCTCTTCAGCTGTTGTAGGTGTCTGGTCAGGTACATGCCAAACAGGGTGTTATATTTGATGACTGGTCTAATGAGGAATGAGTAGAGAGGGATGATGACCTCTTTCTTTCTGGATGCAAAACCTTTGGTTATAAGATGTGCCACGTAGAAGAACTTTGTGACCACAGTGGTAATGTGATGGTCGAAGGTGAGGTGGCTGTCGACCTAGGTGCCCAGATCTCTTATGGCCCCTTCAGTATTCAGTGGGCTCCCATCAATGTGGTAATTTGTGGGAAATTATTTTTTTCCAAAGGAGATGATAATGCATTTTTTGGCATTAACCTTCAGGCCATGGTTCCAACACCAGTCATTGGTCTAAGAGAGGCCCTTTTGTAGGATGTCTGCATCACATGGGGAGTTGAAAATGACTCCTAGCATGCAGTCATCAGCAAACTTGGTCAGCCAGAATCCTTCTGCATTGGCCTGGACTTCTGATAAGTAGATGCCAAACAGGAGAGGGCCCAGGACTAAGCCCTGTGGGATTCTGCTCATGACTGATTGACAGTCTGACTTGGAATACGCAACTTTCACTCTGTGGGTCCTGTCTGTGGGCCAATTTGCAATCCACCTAGTGATGTAAGGACTGATGCTTATTTTATTGAGTTTATCAATGATATCTGAGTGAGGAATGGTATCAAAGGCCTTGGTCAGGTCGAGGTAGGCTGTATGCACTGTCTTACCCTCATTCACACCTTGGTGACTGCCTCGAAGAAGTCAACCAGGTTCAGCAGACAGGATCTCCCCTTGACAAAGCCAAACTGTGTGGGGTCAAGAGTTGGAGATTGCCTATATCTTTGTTAAGCAGGTCCATGATGATGCGCTCCATAGCTTTTCATACCAGACTCGTCAGGCTAATGGAGTAATAGTTTCCAGGGTCTGTAGGTGTTCCCCCTTTATGGAGTGGGATGATTGTAGCAGTGCTACATACATAGCCTGATGTAAGGCTGTGATTGAACAGGGCACACAGATGTGGTGCCAGTTTGTTTTGTAGCTCATGTAGGATGCAGCCAGGGATATTGTCATGTCTCATGAATGCTGTATTCTTGGCTTTGGACAATGCAGCTTTTACCTGCACTGCAGAAATGATGGGTACCAGGCTTTCTTCTAGTATTGTGATAGGGCCCTTCGAGGGGGAGAGAGGGGTAAAGTTGGCACTGAATCTGTCGGCTAGTATGTTGGCTATATCTGTTGGCTCAGTATAGGAGGTACCATTGTGCAACAACTCAGAGAAAATCTGGGTATTGCCTTTGAGGTTTTTGATATAGCTATAGAAGGCTTTGTGGTTGTTTTTGGTGTCAGTTGCAATTCTGCTTTTATAGCTGGCATTAGAGGATTTGATAAGGGATCTTAGCTTTTTGTTGAGACTGATAAGGGAGGTTTTCCAGTCTTGTGACTTCATTTTTTTCTGCAACAGTTTCTTCCTTCTGTTGTAGAGTTTATTGATGGCTGGGGACCACCATATTTGCGTCCTTTTTTTGGAGGACAGCATCTCAGTTCTATTTGGTATGGCAAGGTCCATACATTTGTGTACATGCTCATACAGTGCATTGGTGTATGATTCGGCAGTCATGCAGCTATTTTTCATTAGCATGGGTGCCAAGAAGTTAGCCACCTTTGTTTTTACAGCCCAAAGTCAGCTTTAGAGAAGTTTTTCAGGGTGGTCACCTTAGCGGGGGATGTAGCTGAGATGGAGATTTCCACGGTGATCAGTTTGTGGTCAGATTTAACCAGGGAGGAATTGACTATAGGTGTGGAGCAATGGTCTCCCATGTTGGTGATAACCAGGTCAAGGATGTTGCTTCTTCTACTGGGGGTCAGAATGAGCTGATCCACGGCATTGGAAATGATAAATTCCAGAAAGCATTGGACCTGTACATTGGTACTTGAATAGTTTTCCCAGTTGATGGAAGGGTAGTTGAAGTCACCCACTATGACAGTATTGGGTTGGACCTTGATAGATTCCAGGGTTCTTAGGAAGTTGTCGTGAGAGTCTGGGGACATGTTTGGGGTTCTGTAACAGTCTATGACTTGTATCGCTGTCTTACCCAGTGTTAGTTGTACCTGAAGTATCTTAGATGCATTATGCTGGGCTATCAGTGTAAGGATCTTTTAAGAATATGGAGACACTGCCACATTTGGAACTTCTGACTGTATTCTGGGGCCGAAAGCTATGTAATGAGTTGTAGCCGGGGAGCACAGGGGTGCTTTCTGCCTCTTTAATTCAGGTCTCCATTACAGCACACTTTTCGGCATTCTCCATTTTGAGGAGAGTTTTGAGTGAGTACATCTTGAGATTTAGACTTCTAGCATTGAGCAGCATGACCCTCAGATTGCATTGTAGCTGTTATTGTGGAATTTGGGTCTTTAGAACACTGCTGAAAAAAGGCATTATAGGGGTGGCAAGAGCCTTAGCCAGTACCCAGAATCCCAGGGGTGACATATGCAGGCCATCTCTGGAAAAGCATCTAAGTCTGTCAATCATGTCATCCCAGGCAAACAGATACTGGATCCTCTTAGAATGACACCAGAAACTTAGCCAATTGTCGAAGTCAATCATTTTCTACTTGTACTGTGGTATCATTCTGGGTGACAGTAGAATACTGCTCAGGGCTAGGGTCATACCTGCCTAGGCCACATAATCTGAGAGTTCCATCACATCTATTTTCATGTAGTCAAGGGAGGTACGTCTCAGGTCATTCACACCCACATGGGCAATGACTGAGTCATATTTGTGTGGAGTGACCTGAGTGCATGTGTTATGTGGTGGATCCTGGCACCTGACAGACAACTGACTGTCACCTTCTCCTTGTTCAGTCTAGTGAGTGGGACATCAGTGTGCCTCACAATTGAGTCTCCCATGATTAGCACATTGGGCAAAGTGCTTCCCCTTAAGGGCTTGGATTGAGGAGCACACGGTGGTAGTGAGCTATGTGTTCTAGGGTTGGTGCTGTGTTGTGGTAGTTGAGTGTGTTTCTGTCTCGGGGGTCTCTGTTGTTTGGGTAAATTTTTATTGAGAGCCACCGCAAAGGTGGGTGTATGGTTTATATTTCTATGTTTGGGTTGTGATGGTTGGTGTTTTGGAGGGCTGTGTGTTCTATGTAGTGAGTTTCAGGTGTTGACTTTCTCCTCTTGATCAGCTATTTCAGTCTTGGTTGGAGCATACACTGCCTCCAGTTTGGTGATATAGGTGCATCTCTCACAGGTATGAGTGTTGGAAGGTAAGAGGAGAGGGTTGTCTGTGTACATTAGGCAGTTGCCACACTGTCTCAAAATGCCCAGGGGCATGAGGATAGCAGGAGAAAGCGCAGGAAATTGCCCTACAATCATACCAGGAGGAGTGGTCATAGTTAATAAGTACTGGTGCTGTTACTGTGTAGGAACAGTTAGTGCTGATAGCACCTAAGTGTGCTACAATAAATGCTACAAAAGCCTGTTAAAGTGCTAGCCAATTAAGCTAATAGAAGTACAAGAAGTAAAAGAACAAGCACGTTCGAAGGGGAAAATTGAAGAGCAGACTTTCTGGCACCAGTAATAGTTTACTTCAGTTGAGCGCCACTGCATGGTGTGCAAACACAGGCTTTTAAACCAGAAAGTTGAAAGGGATGGCAAAACTGCTCAAACAGCCAATAAACTACAATTTCTGGACCAGAAACCACTCCTCTTGTGGTAGATAGGCTATCTAGTACTTACCACTCCCACTGATACGCTAGAAGGCATCTCTATGATAGAGAAAGGTCTGGGGGGGCTCAGAAACTTTGAAAACAGTCCTGGATACAGCAAATCTGTATCTGGACTAGACTAGCTACAGGAAAGCTGGGAAACAAGCTTAGAACTTTTTTTTGCAGAAAAACAGTTAGAACAGTAGCAAAAACTCTTTAAATGCAGTACAAGATAGCACACTTGAGTGTGTAGAAATATTAAGGCAAATGCAGTTTAAATAAATGCAGATAAATTAAAAAAAAAAAACGACAAAAAACAAGTGCAGAAGTAAATTATGAAAAATCAAAATGGAGGCACTTAGAGTTTCTCTTTTCTCCTTCCTGTTGCTCTTGTAGTCTGCAGGATGCCAAAACTGGATCCACGGAGCTTAAACAAGCTCAAACCCACGTAAACACTAGCTTTTAAACCAGAAAATTGAAAGAGATGGAAAAACTGCCCAAACGACCAATAAACTACAATTTCTGGGCCAGAAACCACTCGTCTTGTGGTAGATAGACTACCTAGTGCTTACCACTTTCAGAAACTTACAAAACAGTCCGGGATAAAGCAAGTCTGTATCTGGACTAGACTATTTACAGGAAAGGTGGGAATCAAGCTTATAACCTTTGTTTTGTTTTTGCAGAATAGCAGTTAAAACAGTATCAAAAACACTTTAAATGCAGTACAAGCTAGTACACTTGAATGGACTAGACTAGTTACAGGAAAGGTGGGAATCAAGCTTATAACCTTTGATTTGTTTTTGCAGAAAAGCAGTTAAAACAGTAGCAAAAAACTTTAAATGCAGTACAACCTAGCACACTTGAATGTGTAGTAATATTAAGGCAAATACAGTTTAAATAAATGCAGAAAATTAAAAACGACAAAAAAGTACAGAGAGCAGTAAATTATGAAAAAAAAATGGAGGCACTTGGAGTACCCCTTTTACCTTCCTGTTGCTCTTGTAGTCTGCAGGATGCCAAAACTGTATGTGCAGAGCTTAAACAAGTACAAATCCATGCAAACACAGGCTTTTAAACCAGAAAGTTGAAAGGGATGGAAAAACTTCCCAAACGGCCAATAAACTACTATTTCTGGGCCAGAAACCACTCGTCTTGTGGTAGATAGACTACCTAGTGCTTACCACTTTCACTGATAAGCTAGAAGGCTTGCCTCCAACACAGAAAGGTCTGGGGAGCTCAGAAACTTACAAAACAGTCTGGGATATAGCAAATCTGTATCTGAACTAGGCTAGTTACAGGAAAGGTGGGAAACAAGCTTAGAACTTTTTTTTACAGTAAAGCAGTTAAAACAGTAGCAAAGCACTTTAAATGCAGTACAAGCTAGCACACTTGAGTGTGTAGCAATATTAAGACAAATACAATTTAAATAAATGCAGATAAATTAAAAATGACAAAAAATGAGTGCAGAGAGCAGTAAGTTATGAAAAAATCAAATGGTGATGGTCATGGTGTCATTTGCTGACATCTGCCCTTTGTAAGCTTTATCTCACGTGACTTGATACTTTGCTCCTGTGACATTGTGAGGTATTGCCAGCTGTATCAGGAGAAGTAATACAGTGCATGTGTGGCATATGCCAACATGACTGGCTGAAGTTTTGCAAATGGTATTATGTCATTTGACTGTCACATTAATTTGTACAGATGTTTGTGCTAAAATGTATTTGTAAAAGTTGCTTATATTTAAAAAAATGCTATAAAAGAATCTTAACAGAGTTCTGAATGTGAACTGTGCCAGAGTCAGGTGACTAGATGTGATGTAATTCTATAACCAGCTGAAGGATGGAACTCTGGCATCAGCAGTTTGTTTTTCTTTTTCTTTTTCTTTGGAATCTGTTGTATAAAAGATCTATGTCAGTTAGCACAGTTCAGTTCTTCAGTAGTTATTAGTTGTACAGTTCAGTGTGTAGTATCTCATCTTGCCTTGTGGAAGTGAGCATCTCAGCAGTACATCTTGCCTTAGTGAGTTAACTAGGGATAGTTTCTCTTTAGTTTAATTAGGAAATGTACAGTGACATTAGTTTAGTATTATTTCTTTTTTTCTGCATGTGAGATTCTATCCAACTGTGTTAGTTTATATTTCCTGTGACTGAAAACTCTGATGTTTATTGTAACTAAATATTAAGTATTTTCCTATTATTTTTTTTATTTTTATTATCCATATTTAAAAATGTTTATACATTTTCATTGTAGTTGGTCTTTTAGTGAATATGTTTAATATCTTGAGAGTACCTGTCCTTATTTCAGTGTCACTGTGGCCACTCCGAAAAGTCTTAATAATTAGATCACACTCTACCATTATCATCAGTATTAATTTGACACAGTATAATTGGTTACCCCTTTCCTTACAGTATTTTGCTGGTGTGAGCAATCTACACTGTGGTCACTAAAAGAGCAGACACAAACTGTTTAAGAATCCATATTTTCTTGCAAATTAGAAGTTAGTTTATAGAAAGGGGAATGTGTGTAGTATTTCAAACTACTGGTCTGCAGAAATAGAATAGATAAGTATCTGAATGACTCTCTATATAAATTATTTTATGTACATGGCACTGGCCTGTACACACACACATTCTGAGGGTTTAAATGTCATTTCAGTAGAGTGCATATTAAAGCAGATGAGTACTTGTCCATGCAGATTACCTCCACAGTCTCTATCTGTGTCTGGTGCATTAAATCAAAGCAAATTTTATCTGCTTCCTTGGCACAGAAAGACAAAGCCCTGTATAAAACAAAACATCTGAGACAGATTAGTGGCTTGAGTAATAAGAGAGTCAGGAAAGGAAAGAAGGAGTGAGTCACTAATGTCTGCTTGCTTATCTTGGTGGGGGTGGGGGGGCATTCTGACTTACTGTCCTGCCAACACCTACAGGACAGCTCTGTCAAGCCATGTTTACAAGGACCTCTCATGGGACATGGTCAGAAACTCAAAAGCCTACAAGAGAATGTGAATCAGGCCCTTACATCAGCTGCTGATAAAGAAGGCTGGCCAAAAAATAGAAAGTAACTCTCATGGCTATGCCATGAATGACTTATACCCTTCAATGAGGAATGAATGTGCAATGGTGGTGATGACTAGATGGTTTGTAAGTACAAAAGCCAGGAAAAAAAAGGATTTAAAAAATAAAGTGACATTTATTCATATCTAATATTCTCAACATTGATATCTCTTCAGTGGGACCATTGTTCATTTTCTTTTTTTTTTAATAAATTACTTGATAAAGTTACTGGAAACATCATTGACTTTCTTACTCTTCTGAATATGAATTTAGCTTCAACTGTTTGGATGTGCTGGTAATATACTTTTTTTAAAAGTTACACACGTATTATTTTCAAATAAAATATTTAGAACTCAACTGGTCATTTAAATAATGTGAGACTACAGTGTAAATAAACACAGTACCCAATACAAGTTCTGAGATTTCAATCATCTTACAATGACTTCATGAAATGACAACAATGGTGCACCTATACATGCATTAGTATATAAAAAGTGAGTTATCTAATAATCTACAGTTTTAATACCACAATTTTGTTTAAACACTGTATCATGGACATTTGTTCAACTGTTAGGAAAAGTGTCATAATGGATTGAAACTGTCAGCTCTTTGGAATATTTAACTGTGAAGTTGAGAGGCTTTTCATGACAAGGAGGTTGTTTGCTTAAATATCATATATAGAGTAAACCACAAATAATATTTGGTGTCCAAAAATCAAAGATTAAAGCAAAGCAGGGTACCTGGTCAGTTTGAGTAATTTCATACTGGAGAAGAAGGTAAGGCAACTAATAAGAGTGCAATTGAACTGTCTTCCTTGGAATCTACATATATGTGCAATGAAGGTGGGAATTTGTCAAGACTACTATATAATACCTTGAGAGAAAATAGACATCAGGTTGACTCAGTGACTGTGGTTGTAGGATGAGTATACTTTGTACTGAAATATTTATGCAATACAACATTGCAGAAAGAGTGGTAGTGAAGATGGTGGTAGGATGAGCTGATGAGATGGCTGTACTAAGTTTGTATCTTGCCAAAAATCATTAAAGTATGTGTTTGTCATGATCTATAAAGAATATAACTCCAGTACTGAGGTAAGCACACTTGTATCCTTAGGAGCTCAGGCCAATGTTGCTTGCTTTGCTGATTCTTTTCAAGCATGCCTGCTTACATTTTGGGGAGGTCACATTCATACTGGTGTAGAATACCCTTGATGTGGCAGTGGGCACCTTTGCAACTTGCTACATGCTGCATCCTCCACCATAACAGTGTGCAGGAGGGGAACCTGATTGTAAGTGTCAAATGGGGGGGGGGGGTTAAGTGCCCTCAACCTTCCTTATGGCTTGTGTAAATGGTAGAGAGGGTGCAGATGATATGCAGCAGGAAAATAGTTTGGTACTTTATGTATAGGTTCATCAAAGACTATTCAGATGACATGACAAATCATATGAAACTTTTGAAGTTTCTTTTTAATAACTTTTTCAATTTTTTGATTACCTCAAAGTTAATTTTAATAGAGAAGAGAGTGCAGAGCTTCTTTTTAAATGGAGGGTCACAATAAACTTTTCACAGAAAACTTTCTCAAATTTTTGATGACTTTGAAGTTAATTTTAATAGAAAAGAGAGTGCAGAGCTTCTTTTTACATAGAGGGTCACAATAAACTTTTCATAGAAAAATACTTTTAAAAGTTCCATTGGGTGGGTTGAACTAGAACAAACAGGCTTCAGTGAATGAGTCTTCAATAGATGCTTCCCTTTTATGACATGCTGGGAATCATCTGCAATTGTATTGACATACCAACTAACCAATTAATTGATGATCAGGCTTTTGAAATGTTATAAAACCTATTCTGAAAGCTGGTAAAGTAATTACCTGACCTTAATTATTTATTCATTCATTTTTTTTTTATTTATTTACATCTGATTATGGGAAAAGTCCAACTGGGTAGAAGCCCATTTTCAGCAGAGGCCCATGGAGAAAAGCTCCAAAGTACTACAAAATATTTTAAGAATGATCATTTTACATTCTTCAAAAATAAAACAAAAACATCTGCAATTTAAATAATTATATAAAATAATGAATATAAAAATGTTGCTTAAGAATCAATACAAGTTATATGAAAATCATTTAATATTTATAGAAACTTTAGACAGTTTCTGGAAAAATTAAAGGTAAGTTAATATAACACAAACATGACTTGCAATATGAATTGAGGGAAAACAGGCTTATGGTATATTTAGAGAGAATGTCAGGGAAGAGAATGAGATAACAGTAAGGAAGTAAGACAAGATGGCAGAGTAAGGAGGTATAAGGAATGAAAAGGTACTTGTTCACTTTTAGGGATAGAGTTTATCCTGGTTTTGAGCAAGAACAAAGTCAGATGTTAGCTAGAAAGTCTTTCAAAGTGGTTTTCAAAGATGAGATGGAGTGTATTGACCTGATGGATACATATAAGGAGTTCCAGGCCTTACCAACCTTGTACAAGTACAGAGAATGCCCAGGAGATTTGCTAGGTTTGTAGACGGGAGTCTTTGGTGAAAAGATTGCAATGACTGACTGGGAACATAGTTGTGTAGAATGTTATTTAGTGCTAGATAGGCAGATGGATGCTGGATAATTTTAAAGGTGGTAAGAAGCTGTGTATATGTTAGTTGATGAGGCAGTTCTAACCAATTTAGCTTTTTAGCGCTATACAGTTATATGTTCTGAAAGGGTTATTTGTTGCAAATTTAGTAACTTTGTTATAGCACTGTTCAAGTTTTAATTTTTGTGAAGCCTGGAGGTTAGTAAGGATGGAAGCACCATAAAGTAGTGTGGGGAGAAGATAAGTAGTGGCAAGTGTAGTTTTAGTTGCATCAGTGAGAAACTTTTTGGCTCTGTAAAGCATCCCTTGTTTTTCATGAGTTTTTCTTATGCAGTTTTGTGCATGTAGGTAGAATGTAAGCTTATCATCCATTGTCACCCCTAAACATTTGTTATAAGAGGTGAATTCAATAGTCATATTATTAAGAGAGAGGACTTTAAATTTTGTTTTTTTTTTTTTCATTAGAGAGGCATTTGGAGAAAAAATAGTAGCTTGGTTTTTTTTGGATTGAGCATGAGTTGTGAGTTATGATGCCATGTTTCAGTGGATGTTAAAGCTTCCTGAGTAATTTTGGAGGTGTACCATGTTGTCAGATGTGCAAATGAGAATGTAATCATCTTCATATTGTATTAGGATACCCTGTGGTGAGGATGTATACAGGGATTGATAAAAATGTTAAAGGAAAGGGATGAAGGACAAACCCTTGTGGTACATCGGTGGTGACTGGGAGGTAAGTAAAGAGCATGGGATGCCATTTTACTGTCTGATACCTATTGGACAGGTGGCTTTTGAACCACAGAAGGGTGGACTGATAGAGACCTAGTGAGGACATTTGAAGTAGACGTTTGTTGTGAAAAACTGTGTTGAAGGCTTTTGACAAGTCTAGAAATAAGGAAGAGACTAGTTTTCTGTTATCTCTAGCTTTATTGACACTATCTATATAAGTAAAAAGGGTGGTGTTATACTGTGGGAAGGACAGAAGCTATGTTGTGTAGAGGATAGGAGTTCTTCCTACCAGAGATAGTTGTTTTTGAATATATTTTTCAAGTATTTTGTTGAGGGATTGCCATAGGTCTAAAGTTATTAATATCTGTTGAATTTCCTCCTTTGTGCAGAGGGGTATTGTGTGACTTTTTCCAAAGACAGGGAACATGAGATTACCAGATTGACCTATCTATAAGGATTGAGACATGATCGGTAATGCTATTGGCTGCTATTTTTAGGTACTCACTTGGAAGGTCATCAGCTGAAGAAAAGCATGGTTTAAGTTTAAGAGTAATCTTATATAAGATGTGAGCACAGGTTTGAAGGTGAAAGTAGATGTGGTGATAAGTGACTGTTGGGCAGGATACTGTTGAGGAATTCTTGGTTAAAGATGCTATGATATTTATAAAATAAGAACTGAACTGTGTTGCAGTTTCAAGTGGTGAGTTATCGGGAGAGGGGTTTGGGTTGAATTTTTTGCTGGGATGTAAGATTTCTTTAATGGATGTCCAAAAATGTTTAAGATTGTGTTAAGTATTATTGTGAATATACTATACTATGCTATAGTTTTTTTTGTCTTCATTTATTTTCTTTTTAGTTCAATTGCAGAGCATTCTAAGGTTTTCAATATATGAAATATTTTATATTTCTGCCATTTTTTCCATGCTTTTTCTCTATCCTGCATTAGCATTCTACTCTTTTTGGACAGCAACATTGCATTATTGGTTTTTAGACACTTCCTTCTATGAGGTGCAAGGCTATTTAGCTTATTAAGAAAAGTTGTATTGAATACATTTACAGCATCATCTAAGGGAAGAATTTTTAGGAAGTTCCAGTTAATAGATGATAGTGTGCTAATGAACATGTCTGGGTTAAACCTGGAAAAGCTGCATGCTATTTTATAAATATGCTGTTTAACTGGATGTTTGAAATGTCTGGTCATATAGATTGGGAGATGATCACTGAAAGAGTCAGACATTGTACTTTTTGTGATGTATTTACCAGGGTCTGATACTATGATGCAGTCTAGTAAAGAATTGTTGATGTCTTGCTATAATGTGTGGTGCTACTAATTAGTTGTGTCAAACCATATAAATTCATACTAGATGTAGGGGAGTTAGAGTTTATGTCCAACCAATTGACATTCATGGCGCCTAGTAGTATTTTTTCTTGTGGAAATGTTATGGATATCCAGTGTAGGATATCTTCAAGTATAGCTATATAGTCACCAGGAGGGATGTAAAGGACAATAATACATATTTGTTTATAATTGCTTATTTTGAAAAAAAAAAACAATAAGAAGCTCTGCTGAATTTAATTTTGGTATTGGTTTGCTGTAAGGGGAAATGTAGTAGATGTTGGGAAATATTAAAGCAATTCTACCACCTTTCCTCCATATATAGTCATTATGGATGCTATTCTATCCAGGAGGTATAACTTCAGAATTGTTTATGCTGGGTTTAAGCCACGTTTCAGGTACAGCAAGGTTATCAGGCTTATGTTGGGTAATCCAGGTATTTAGTTCAGCACTTTTATTTCTTATGTCTCTAGCATTTATTACAGCAAAAATTAGATCACCAAGGTTGGGGATTGTTAGACATAGCAGCAACTACTATGTGTGTGTATAATATATTTAGGTTATGTGTAATAATATGTTTAGCCACAATATGGCAGTGTTTTCTGGTGAACACTTATGGTAATATGCTTGATGTAATTTCCTGTTCCTTCTACAGTGTGTTTCATTAAAAAAGGAGAATAAACGTACCTCAGTTTGGACTGCAATCAGGCTATAAGCATCTATTTGCTAGGGTTACCACCTGTCCCACTTTGCGAGGGACAGTCCCTCTTTGGGCACTTGTGTCCTGACAAAAAATTGTAAAAATGGCAAATGTCCTGAGATTTTAGGACAAAATTATTTCCTATATTTTATGTAATAATTGCATAAAACAGTTATTCTTTATCTAAAATGCCTAAATGTTATAAGAAACAGAATAAGCAACTAAAATGCTACAAGAATAAGCTTTTATTTAGGCAAAAAAGTTAAGTTCTAATCTTTGTACTGACCATGGGTATGTGTCGGCTTGTAAAATCTGATGTTTGTACCAAAAATGTCCCACTTTGGCCATTTGAAAAGGTGGCAACCGTAAAACACCTAGACACACTGGCACTGAGAAACAACCAGATACAGCAAATAATACAGTGACAGATAAAGTAAGGAGAACAACAGTAAAGATGGCTACCAACACTTTTTCAGCCAACCTTTCAGTAGCGAATCTGAAGAACCAGAACTACCAGTCTTTTTTTAATTCAAGATGAGGATGCTTCTAATGATATAAGGTATGTGGAAATGTGGAAATGAAGTCAGACCAGCAGAACACATGGATACGTGGATAGAAAAGGATTAAAAAACTCAGAGCATGATCTCCCTTTAGACAGATGATGATCAAATTATACATATATGTAACTGTAAAACCACTAAAGAAATGTGGGAAGAACTGCAAAAGGTACATGAAAGAGTTAACCTCAGCAATAAACTTTATTTAATTAGAAAACCATATCAGACCAAGCTGATGAAAGACCAGGATATGCAGGATTATATAAGCCATACCTTAGAAATGACTGAAAGGCTGAGAGGTATTGGGGAGGACATAAAAGGCTTTCACGTTGTAGTGCTTTTACTTAGTGGTCTACCTGAAAGTTACGAGACACTTGTTTCAGCACTTGATACACGTCCAGATGATGAACTGACATTAGAGTATGTTATAAAGGCAAGCTTGTGGATGGATACAAGCACAAGACAGAAAGCATAAACAGTGAAAGTATGTCCAGTATAGCTGTTGCTTTAAAGATGAAAAACAGAAATAAAAACAGTAATATGCAATTAGGCACACATAGATGCTTTGTGTGTGTAAACAAAACAGGGCACTTAAAGGCAGATTGCATAATCTAGAAAGTTAGAATGCAAAGGCAAACTAAATCACAACAAGCTAAGAATGTCAAGGAAAAAGCAGATGTCACTTCAGACACTGAGTATGTATTTGAGTCCAAATGTGGCACCTCATCTGTGCAGGCATGGTGTGTTGACTCAGGAGCTACAAGTCACATGACCAATGGCAGAAATTTCTTAACCTAACTCAATCAAAGCAAAACAGAAAAAAAATCACCACAGCTAATGGGCAGGTAATAAAGTCAGATGGAATTGGAAATGGTTTTATTTACTGTCATATCTCTCACAATATGACCAGAAAAATACGCATGAGAAATGTTCTGTATGTGTGTGATCTTGAAAGTAGCCTATTGTCAGTGAAGAAGCTTATAAACCAAGGCAATGTAGTGACTTTCCATCGTGGCAGTTGTGTCATCACAAAAGGGGATTGCTTACTCACAAAGGCCAAAATCACAAATGAACTGTATCAGCTGAACTGTAGTGAAATGGTTAATACAGCCAAACAGGAAAACATTCAAACTGCAGTCACACTTGGCACAGATATCTTTGAACAGAAGTCCTGACACAATAAAGAAAATAGTTGAGGGTAACTATGCAAGTGGTATAAAAAATTAACCACTGTGATCAAATAATGAAATGTACCAGCTGCATTAAGGGAAAGGTGATGAGAAAGCCTTTTCCAAAGCAGAGTAACAGCAGAGCTGAAAAACCTCTGGACTTAATTCAGTCAGATTTTTGCAGTCCAAAGAAAAACATGACTCCAGGAAAGAAGAGGTATTTTCTTAGTTTTATTGATGATTACTCCGGGTACACCACATTGTACCTTTTGCATAGCAAGGATGAAGTGCCAGCAAAGTTAGAAAAGTATCTAGCTCAAGTAAGTAATAAATTTGGCAGAATGCCAAGAGTGCTATGTACAGATAATGGGTCTAAATATACAAGTGGTACAACACAAGCCATTCTCAGAAAACATGGAATTATGTTCCAGATCACTGTATCATATAACCCAGAACAAAACAGGGTTGCAGGGAGAATGAATCGGACTCTCTTTGAGAGTAGAAGCAGCATCCTTTTTGATGCTGATATGTCAACCACATACTGGCGAGTAGCTATCATGACTGCATGCTATCGCCAAAATCACTTGGCAGGAAAAACAACAGAGAAAAGTCCATATGAACTGTGGAACCAGATCTGAGACACATCAAAATTGTTGGAAGTAAGTCCTATGTGCTCATTCCAAAGGAAAAACTTACAAAATGGGATCCATGTGCAAAGGAGGGTGCACTTGTGGGTTACAGTGAGTCTCAAAAAGGATAATTGATTTACATCCAGAGACAAACAAGGTGACAGTCAACAGAAGTGTGATTGTTGATGAAAGTTCTGTGTGTTCAAGGTTTCGGGAACTGATACAAACTGTTCAGTTTGAAGAGAAATCAACATCTGTGTCACAGGAAAAACAAAAACAAAGCTACACAGAAATAGAAATTATTGCAGATAATTAAAAAACTGATAAAGACGATGCTGAACCACAAATGACTTCAGTCATTAAATCAACAAGAAGCAATAAAGGTATTCTACCTAAATGTTTGTCTTATATGGCTCACGCAGCAGTTCAGGCTGAGCCGGGTTCATGGGAAGAGATGCAAAAACTGCCATCACATGAGAAGCAAACATGGATTAGAGCTGCTGATAAAGAGATTACATCAGTTAATGGATTCCAGACATGGACAATTTCAGAGCTACCTGAAGGTAAACATGTAATTGGATGTAAATGGGTTTTTAAAGTGAAATGTGACTCTGAAGGGTAAGTCTGTAGGTACAAGGCAAGGTTAGTTGCAAAAGGATACTAAAACAAAAATGGTGAAAACTGATACTACTTTTGCTCCCATTACCAAACAAAGTACTTTCAGAACACCAATGACAGTGGAGGTTTTTACAGAAAATGATTGTGAAACATTAAGATATCAAAACAGCTTTTCTTAAAGGAGATATAGAAGAGGAAATATACATCACAGCCAGAAGGATATGTGAAAAGTGGAAAAGAACATCATGTTTGCAAACTTCAGAAATCCCTGTATGGTCTTAAACAAGCAGCTTGAGCATGGAACTCAAACGTAAATAAAGTTCTGCTAGATGAAGGATTCATGGGAAGCAAAGCCGATCCATGCCTATACTCTAAACATATAGATGCTGAATGGATGTATCTCTTAGACTGTGTGGATGACTTGATTATTGCTTACAAAAGGAATGATGAAATTGCAAAGTTAATAACAGTGCTCAATAAGCACTTTGAGACTAAAGATCTTGATAAGGTGACATGCTACCTAGGAATTAACATATGGCATGAGGAGGATTTCTGTTGAATCAGAGTGCAAAAATGTATTCAATTCTTCAACAGTTCAACATGGGTGATGCTAAAGGAGAGAACATGCCCATGGACATAGCTTATCCAAAGTTGGAAGGAAAGGAAGAGCTTCTACCATCTAATGAGCAGTACAGACAAGCAGTGGGGGCACTTCTGTACATTGCAACCAGTACACGTCCAGACATTGCAGCGGGTCTATATTATATGTTCAAAGTCTGAAAACTTTGAATCTCATATGATCGATTCCATATGAGCGAAGTTTTCAAACATTGAACATAAAATATAAACAAACTAAAAACAAAATAACCTACCTGAGCACTCTATGCAGGGGGAAGCCCCCCTGCACCCCCCACACTCCCCCTACTTAAATATACCAACTCCGAGATCGCACTACATTGAAGTGAAGGGAAATATTCCCTACGCCAATCTCCGTTGAAACATTCAATGTTTGAAAACTATGCTTATATGATGTCAATCATATGAGATTCGAAGTTTTCAAGCTTTGAACTTATAATATAGACCCCATTGCAGCAGCCATCTTGCTTCTCTGCAGGTGTGTAAGTAAATCACATGAAAGAGACTGGAATTAAATAAAAAAAATATTAGGTATCTCAAAAACACAAAAGGATTGAGTTTAAAGTTGTCAGCAATTATTGAGTTAAACCTCGCAGGATGTGGACTCTTATTGGGTGGGTGACCTAAACAAATGCATATCTACTAGTGGTTACTTGTTCATATTAGGAACTAGTCCTATATCCTGGTCCAGCAAGAAACAGATCTCACTGGTGTTGCCTTCTTCATAGGCAGAATATTCTCTGCTGCCTATGCCAGTCAAGAAGCCATTTGGTTGCAGCAGTTACTTGAAGATCTTGGAGAACCAGTGTCCTAGCTTACAGTCTTATATGAGGACAATCAGGGATGCATTAAGATTGCAACTAGTGACAAGATCAATGCAAGAATCAAGCATATTAATGTCAGACACCATTACATTCATGACTTGCTGGAAAAAAAGTGATTGTGCTTTCATATTGTAAAACTGATAAAATGATCACCGATGTTATGACAAAACCACTCACAGTAAAGAAGTTTGCAGATTTTAGATCACAAATGGGGTCCACTTAAGTCGTAGTTGTTGAGTGGCGGTGTTAGACATATATATATATATATATATATATATATATATATATATATATATATATGTGTGTGTGTGTGTGTGTGTGTGTGTGTATAGCAACATCTAATGTGTGTGTGTGTGTGTGTGTGTGTGTGTGTGTGTGTGTGTGTGTGTGTGTGCGTGCGTGTGTGTGTGTGTGTGTGTGTGTGTGTGTGTGTGTGTGTGTGTGTGTGTGTGTGTGTGTGTGTGTGTGCGCGTGTGTGTGTGCATGTGCTCGCACGCGTGCATTTCAGTTATGTATAATATGTTTAGCCACAAGATGGAAGTGTTTTCTGGTGAATACTTGTAATATGCTTGATGTACTTTCCTGTTCCTTCTGTAATGCATTTCATTAAAAAAGGAGAATAAACATATCTCTATTTAGACTGCAGTCAGACTGTAAGCATCTATTTGCTGTGCCCAGAAGAAGTTTTTCTAATAGGGATTGGCTGTCATTGGGTTAGAGAAGAGTGCAGGAGAGAATTATCTTTGTGTTCATTGTGATAGGTAGGGCCAGGATTAGGGTGTATATCTCTTCTTAGAATGATTTTAGAATATTGGACAATTATGCATACTTGTTTTTTGGAGAGGACTCCTGCACTTAATTTTGTTTTGGTTTGAGTTGAAGTGAAGTTAATCACTGTATTTTTAGAATAAAGATGAGGGGCAACATTAAATAGGTTTAGTGCAATGTGTGGAGAGTGTAAACAGAAAGTATGAACAGGTGGTTGGGACAGGGTTGGAGAAATGTTGTGAGATATTATTGAGTCATGGTAGAATGACAGATGGCACAGTACAAGAAGAATAGTGGGTAAGATGAAGAGTAGCATAATTAAATACAGGAACCTATATTTTATAGGTGTCAGGGAGTGGGGAAGTAACAATGAAGATGGAAACAAGACGTTACAGGGCAGCATGAGATTCAGTGATGGTGGATTGTGAAAGCTGGCAAAGGACAGGTGAGGAGAGAAGTATTTTCTATAAAAGAAGAGTTAGGTTGCTCTTGTATCTTCTCTGTAATGTAAGGAATAGAGGGGTATGCAAGTATAGAGTATAATGATGTAGTCAAAATAAGAGAAAATGAGGATTTATTTGAGAAAAGTAAAAGATACATTGTGGAATAGATATGTGCTATTAGGAAGGGTTGTGATTATGAATGGATATAGAGCAAAGCAGTATGGGAGGGTAAAAGAATGTAACACTATATTCATTTGTCTGCTCACTGCATGCTTGGCATCAATGTTGGCTGTATCATGGAGGCATTAGAGGAAAAGTGCATATTAATTCATCAGTGGAACAGTGCATAGTAATGCATCAGTGGAATAGTACATAGTAATGCATCAGTGGATCAGTGGAACAGTCCATAGTAATGCATCAGTGGATCAGTGGAACAGTGCATAGTAATGCATCTGGTAGCTTGCCTTGCAAAATTGCTTAAATGAACCATATAGAATCTAATGTCTTTCTCCAAAAGTTTTTATAACCAATAAAGCACTGACAATCATGATGATATCTGATCTAGATTTAACCATGCTTGTGCCTGTCTTGATTGCATAAAAGATTACATTAAAAAAATAAAATATAAATAATAACATTTGTTGTTGTGGGTTTTACAACATATTAATTGATGGCAGCACTATCTTCTGAAATGATATTCAAATAGTTGTAACTTGCCAGCTTCCTTTTGATGTTGACAGAGAAGGCATTGTCTGTGAGGACAATAACAACTGGCCAGTAGCCAGGATGCACAGCTGTCCCACTAACTACATCTGAAACTGCACATATAGGACAATGCTTATGCAAAGTGCCACCTTTGGTTAGTACATTGTGCCTGACAATACACGTGCAGTCAAGATAAAAAGTATGTAGAGCAGAAGCATGGCTGCAGAATATTAGCTTTTGATGACCTTGATCAGCATCTTCGTATGATCATATGCTTATTTCACCACAATATCTTTGCTTAGACTTGTTCATGAAATCTGGTTCACCTACAGGTAAAAGTTGTTATCATTCCAAGAACATCAGTAAGTAACACTGCCCATCTTGTTTGTCTCTGTTTTCACTATTTGACATTGATTTTCATTTTTTCACATCTGGGATAGCAGTACTTAATTTTTGCCTGGAACACACTTGGAAGAATAAACTTGCTCATTCAAAAAAAAAAATCTTCCTTCATTAAATCCCTGATTTTGATTACAGATGTTTTTTTTTTTATATAGCTAACCATTTTATTATTACTGAAACTGATTTTGGTCGATGTCACTGGGGTTTAACTCAACAGGACATCTTCAATGTTTTGTATTTACTGGTTTGGAAACCTTTTGCCTTTCTATTATACCTATTTTTTTGATCAACCGAGCCAGTTTGACATAACTGATCATTTTCAATGGTGATCTGGGAGCACTGTCTAGTGAAATGACTTGGTCAGAATAACACACTAGACAAATGACAGTGAAAGGAATCAAAACCTGTACTCTAGGCACAGAAAGCAGCTCAATAACAGCTCAGGGTTTCATACTCTGTACTAACTACCTGAGTTTTTATTTCAGAGCTTCATATCAAAAAGTAATATTAAATTTAGAATTAGGAATTCATCCATCCAGGCTCAAAAGCCAAGCCTGAGTTCTGGCTCAACCCCATGAAAACCTTCTCCTATCTATGGTGTTTAATATGCAAAGGCAGAAAGGAAATTGAGAGCTGGGCCTTTATTCTACATTACACATACACCATATTCACACCCAAGGAGAGTCTAGAGTCACTAATCAATCAGCTGCATGTCTTTGGGGGTACAGGAGAAAGCGTAGTACCTAGAGAAAACCCCCACAACCACAGGGAGGACATGTAAATTCCACAAAGTAGGAAACAGAATTAGAAATACTTCTCTCCAGTTGGTTCTGACATACTATAGTAGTATGTTCTTGGCTCCCTCCTCATTCTAGACTCTGTTACATAGTTAATTAGACAAATACGATAAATCTTTGTTACTTTTATTAAGGTGGCTTAGTCATCACAGAAGGATTTGTTTTGCCTCTTTGTATTTGTTGAGGACAACTGACAGACTTTGTCTGTAATTTGTAAGTGGTTTGACATGGAAAACAACTTAATGACCATCTACTGTTAAATCATATTCATGCTGTATGGTATTGCCAATTGGTTGAGGAAAGTTCCTTCCTCCTGAAAAATGTCCAATGGTAAAGGGACATCTGTTATTAATGTAGTAAATGAAAAAAAAAAGTTAGGCTATTTCACTCATTTCATCTTTAGCTGTCATATCAACTGGTTCCAAATCAAAAGTAAAAGATTAACATTTTCTACAAGATATTTCCTAGAAACTCAGAAGTCATCCAGGAAAAGATGTCTCATTCCTCACTTCTTCCTCTTTCAGCTTTTCCTGGTTAGGGGTCGCCACAGCAGATCACCTGTCCGCTCATGATTGGCAGTGGAGTTTTACGGTGTTGAGTTGCCAGCCCAGAGCCCAACCTTCCACAGAAGGCACACACATGCACGCACTCACACCTAGGGCCAATTTAGAGTGTCCAATCCACCTGCAGCATGTCTATGGGATGTGGGTAGAAACCAGAGCACCTGGAGGAAACCCCCGCAACCACAGGGAGGACATGCAGACTCCACACAGAAGGCACCCCAGCCGAGGATTGAACTGGAGAACCTCTTGCTGTTAGGCGGAAACGCTAACTGCTGCACCACCGTGGCCACCCATGTCTCATTCCACACTCAGATTTAGATTTTGTACTATGGCTTCTAATTCTAGAAAATTTGTCAGTTTCCAACTTGTTTTAATGAAAACTTGTAGTTTTTCCTTGCTGGCCACAAGGAAGGAACATATATGTGACATAACTGAATGGGTTTGTTACCTTCCCATTAAATAAACAGCTTATTTAGCCATTGGTAAAATGGCTTTTAAACTTATATACATATGCTGTCATCTTTCTTTGGATGAAGGTGCAACTCTTGCAAGGTTACTCTGCACCAATTGTTTCTGGAAGAGGTATACCTTATAGATAGAGATGTGTATGACTGTTAAAATAAATGCAGTTTGTTTGTGTTATATGCTTGTAGTAATTGCTCTAATTAGACTTTTGATGATCTACAGTATCAGGTATTACACAGTAGGGAAAGTAGAAGAATCCTCTAAGCCAAACAGAATCAGATATTATAGCTTCCAGAAGGAATATTATTTCCCTAAAACATCACTGTCAGAAGAGTGAGGACTGCACCTGTGAGGCAAATGCTTTACAACCCTTGAAATTCTGATTGAAAATGATTGAAATATCCATGCCATATACTGAAGTAAGTCATTTAAAGGAGATTAAAAAATTACTTTCACTATTCAAGAAGTACATTTCCTCTCAGCTTTACTGCACACTTTATCTCAATCTACAGTAAGCAGATGAATATATTAATTATATAACTAATTAACTGTTTCTTCTTAAAAGTATCAACATACTGTAAAACATGTTAGCAGTAACTTCTTAATGCCTCTAAAATCTTGGTTTTAGTAGGAAATTTTACTGAACAAAATAGCAAGATCGCAACCACAGCAAGTGTCATATTTCTTTACAACAATCTTACTTCTTCACCAGATAATTAACAGCAGTTGAAAAAATAAACAGTGCAAAGCTATATACATCTTTTCTGCTGAGTTATCATAAAGCAAAAGATAGACCACAGCTGCTGATCAGCTGTTGTCAACTGACAGTGTCCAAGGGCTGCGCAAAGTCTATGGATGCAACAATTCAATTCAAGGTCAGCGTCAACAGCCAAATAATGCCTCTTAAATCATGCTACTTTAATCTGTAATATTATTGCCACTGCTTGCTTTCTTAACTTAAGAAAAAGATAATCTAGTCATGCAGTCACAAGGCAGCACACAAGCATATTAAAACAACATTTTCACTTGTATAACATAAGAATGCCTTAGAGGGTATACGTGTAATGGTGTGCTTTACTCCCAGTGGCACAAGTGCTTAATCCCTGAAGTTTTGCCCTTGATATCAAATGCAGCCATTTGGAAATAAGTCTTGACATAGCTCCCATCCTCCAACATTATTAGTATATTATGCTATTTATTTAATCGTCTGTCTGTACTGCTAGCAGTGAATGTTTTATGAATTATATAACTTGACCCTGGTCATGTACTATATATCTTCAGTACCTATGGGCAGTTATTGGCTGAAAAGGATACTGCTTGATGAGTTGACTAACAAAGTGAACTAACAAACATTAAATAAATATTGGCAGGGTTTGATTCTCACATGGGGTAATTGGATAGGCTTAAAATTGCCCACACAAGAAGTTAGCCTAGTACTAATCTATGAACCTATGAATATAACTACAAAAATAAGCAAACAAGCAAACACATAAACAAATAAATAGTTTTTATGTCTGCACTTAAAATAATATTTATATAATTATCTTAAAATATCTAAATTAGTGTTCCTTTAGAAACTATAGACAACAAGTGTACAGGTAAATATAAATCCTGAGGATAGGGCAAAAATGTTAGCAAATCATTAAACCCAACAATTCATGTGGGAGGAAACTTGTTTGGAAATGTGATAAATAAAAGTCCTATGTTCAGTTTCATTAATTCATGATGGAGGTCCCTCCAATAGCATGATATTTCTCCATTTGTCTTTTTGGACTCTGCCTCTCTTCTCTTTGAATTTTCTGTTTCTGTCTGTTTACTCTTCACTAAGGGCACAACTAAAAGGCAAGCTTAAGTTTCAGTTGTGAATGTAATTGCTCTTCCTTACGTCACATTATTTAATCTCCTAAATTCTCTTAATCTGCCTAGTGCTTATGTTATTAGCAATTATATGTTCAGAAGTTTTATAACATCTACCTTCACTCCAAGATGCTACTCACTCATTTGTAAATATTGTATATTTTTACATACATGCATAAATACATGCAAATATTTCAAGCACGGGCAACAATGAGCTTCTGGCCTACCAATATTCCAGAACAGCTGTCCAGGCTGTCTTTAAAAATACCTAAACTATTGCTTGCTTTATTGTAATTTAGTAGTCTAATCTATTTATCAGCCGCTCTCTCAGAGACCCAATTATTACACTTCTCATTCTTATAGAGTATTCTTCATAGGTTGTCTAATGATTCCCTACTACTTGTTGATAACCCCAAACATTCCCAGAGGGGGTGCTGAAATGCTCCAAGCCTGACCAAGAAAGGAATGACATAGAGCCATGAAACTTGCAAGTTATTCAACATATTCACACCAAAGTTCAACACACTTGGCACATCATATCTGAAGTTTCTGTAACCCTGCCAAGAAAGAAGTCTGAAGTCCAGTCACTGAAATACTGCTTTGCTGCTACAATAACCTCTGAATCACTTGAAATTTGCTGCCCTTTGAAACTCTTTTTAAGGTTTGGAAACAGGAAATAGTCAGATGGAGCAAGATCTGGTGGGTAGGGTGGATGGTCTGTGCACTCAAACTCCAGTTTTGTCATTTCAAATTCTTTTTGAGGTTTGGAAACATGAATTAGTCAGATGGAGTAAGATCTGGTGGGTAGGGTGGATGGTCTATGTACTCAAACCCCAGTTTTGTCAAAACATCCATCATTTTGCCAGCCTAGTGAACAGGTGCACTGTCATGCAAAAAAGAACTCCTTTCCTCAGCTTCCCTTTCCTTACCTTCCAATGCCTCCTTTAGTTGGCAAAGCAAGTTACAGTAGTATTCTGCATTAACTGTCTGGCCCCTTTGGAGATAGTCCATCATTACAACACCTTCCTGATCCCAAAACACTGTGGCCATGACCTTTCCTGGTGACTTTTGGGTCTTGGATTGGCCTTGATGAACCTGAGTGCCAGCATTGACATGGACTGTTATTTTGTCTCAGGATCATAGTGGTGTAACCATGTTTCATCAACAGTAACTAGTTGTTCCAAAATGTTGGCATCAGCTTGATGAAAATGCCGTATAATCAATTTGGAAGTGTCCACTTGACATTGTTTCATATTGACATTCAAACAGTTTGGCACGTACTTGGTTGACAACTTCTGCATATGCAGCTGCTAATGGATTATAAATCCAACACACTCCCTGGATATCTGTAGTGTTTTGGCAATTGTTTTAGCCAATATTTGCCAATCTGCCAAAATCAGGTCATGGACATGGTCAACAATTTCAGGAGTTGACACCATTTGAGGCCTCCCAGACCTTGTTGCATCTTCGCTTTCAAAATCTCCACACTGAAAGTTTGCACACCACTTCTTTACAGTTGAGTGAGAAGGGCACTTGTCACTCAATGTTTGCATCATACATTCATGGATTTCCTTTAGAGTTTTCTTATGCAGGACTAGGAACTTGATGACAGTTTGGAGTTCCACACTTGAAAATTCCACACTTTTCGTTGACATGGTTCAATCAATGAACTGAAAATTTTCAAAACCTAGCATTACGATTCTGAAGATTGGCACTTTACAATACGAAATAACCATGTGTTCAGCTACAGAGGCAAAATAATTCTCAAACATTAGAAAGTTGGATAGGATTAGAATTTTTCAGCAGCCCCTCGTAGTTGTCTCTTAATGTCCTATATACCTGAATAAGGTCTCCTCTTAAAAATCAATATGAGACACTGTACAAGTTCAGATATTCCAGTCTATCATAATAACTTAAATTTTAACATCCATGGATGCCCTTGGTATATTTCTACAGTACTCTTTCCAGTTTACTCATGCTTGTTTTCTTATAAGGTTTCCATATTGTTATTCCATACTCAAGTTTGGGTCTAATGTAACTAACAAACAATGACTTCATCATTTATGATTTCTAGATGTTATAAATCTTTTTATACAGCCTATAGTAACTAAAATTAACCAATTGGTCGATATGATTAGAAAAGTGCAAAGCTGATTCTACTCATATACCCAGGTCCTTAAATGAATCTACAGTTTTAATCACTGTGTGCTCTATTAAATATTCACCTTTCAATTTATGTCTCCCAAATCTCATATGCTTAATTTATGAAGTGTTTATCAGCATATTATTCTAATTTGCCAAAATGGTCAATTTAGTCAAGTTCTATGCAGGCACGCCCTATCTGTAACACATGTAATCAGTTTACTCAATTTCAAGTCATCTGCATGCAGACTGTAGAATACTTCAGATGAAAAAGGTAGATCTGAAAAATACAATCTAAACAAGTATGGACCTATGATAGAGCTCTGTGGGACACCCTAACTGTAACCTCGAATTTCACCTGTCCAATTGCTATATATTTACCATGTCCTATTAGTAAGACATGCAGGTTTCCATCTTATCAAGAGTACACCAATACTTTGTTGTTGTAATTTATTAATCAGTGTTTTGTGTATGACCCTATCAAATATTAGAGATAGATCTATATAAATTGCATCATAGCATAATTTTCATTTATAACTGTTATTATACGGTTATAGAACATCATGTTACAGGTGTTAATAGATCTATTTTCAACAAATGCATGCTGATAAATGTTTTCAGCCTTCCTAATTCTGACAATAATTTATCCACTATAACTTTTGCCATTATTTTTCCCACAACATGAAAGCAAACATATGGGCCTACACTCCCATTTTCTTTAAAGACAGTCTTAACAAATGCATGTTCCAATCTTGAGGAATCTCCCCATATGTGTAACAGTACATAACAGATATAATGGTACTGTAAGTTCATTTTGAAGTACTTTCAGGTCATTATTACTAATTCCATCTTCTCCATGTGCTTTGTTTGGATCCATTCTGTGTAGTTATTTTTCAATATAATCTAATTTGATTTCAAAACATGAGGTTACCTGAATGCCACTAGGGCAATTTATCACCCCCTTTGTGCAGGCAAACTGCTTTGAGTAAGATTTTGTAAATATATCAATAATTTGTTGTGTCTGAGAATAAATTTTACAATCTACACACAGTTTATCACTTTGTATGTCTTTACTCCTACCACATTTTATGTACTATAAGATGGTTTCCTATTGTGCTCAATATCGTTATATAAATTTTCTTCAAAATTTTCTTGAGCTTGTCTCACAGTATGCTTAAGTTGTTAGTTTTCAAAGTCATAGTTTGACTCCTTATCCATTTCTTATATTTTTGTCTCTCATCTTAATAAAGTATCTTGCTCTTATGAAAATATATCCTCCTGAAGTCATGTGCATAGATCCTGAAGTTAAACACTTTTTTTTCATTTTTTTGCATTAATAACAATTTCTGTTTCAAAACTTTCAACATTCCTTCTGCAGTCTTTTCACTGAATGCATCCTCCAATTGGTTCTACACAGTGACTGTTTTACTTCTAATATAATTCTGTTATTAATTTTATCTGCATTTGTTTAGATTGCAGTTTGGAAGCATTATCTAGCAATAAATGAACCTTTATAACCCCATGAATACTGCACATCAATGTGGTAAAACTTGATATGAAGTAACAATTATTTCTTTAGGAATGCAAACAATGTCTAGTATGTTTCATTCCCTGATAGGCTTTTTTACAGTCTGAAGCAAATGTTGCTCCTGAACGTACATTGTAAATAATTTCTTTACTAATATTATTTACTTCTGTTGGATTACTTCTTTTGTTAGGTACCATTTGTTGCTTGCTACACTATTCCTAATTAATTCATTTACTCACATGTTTACTCTTTTACACCATTATCTTTCCTATGATTGCTTCTTTTCTGTTCTCATTTCTAATTTTTCTTAACTGACCTTTATGTTTTGTTAATTCTTGCCAATTGTACATTTTTTTACTTTTTTTTTGTTCCTATTCTGTGCCTTGCATGTTTCTCAGAACCCTTGCACTTTTTCTTCCTGATGCTTTCATAATGATCATTATCAAAAATTAGTCTTAAGTTAACTGTTGACCTGATAGCATTCACTCCTGAAACAGTGCTACCTGTTTTATATTAACTTCCATTGAAACTGAATTGTTCCATTAATTCTGAGCAACTTGTTGACTCAAAACTAATAGAAACGCAGCTGTCAAAATGTCAGTCATATTTTATAGCTTCATATTATAGGTCATTGTAATTTCCTGATTCACTTCCTAAATATTCAGATAGCCTCGTACCTCCTAGATGAAAGAGACTGAAAACAAATAATGTAATTCGGCTATCCAAAAAGGGTAGAATGCTAATGCAGGATAGAGGAAAAGCATGGAAAAAATATAAAACACCTCAATATCTTGAAAACTTCAGAATGTTTCACAATCGGACTGTAAAGCAAATAGATGAAGAAAAAAAAACTATACTATAATAACTTTCAGAATAATACTAAACACAACCCTAAAAAATTTTTGACATACAGTAAATAAATCTTACATCCTGGCCAAAAATTCAATCCAAACCACTCTCCAGATAACTCACCACTCGAAACTGCAATACAGTTCAACTTTTATTTTATAGATAGTAAAGCATCTCTAACTAAGGATTCCTCAACATGTAACTCCTTCTCTGCCCAACAGCCACATATCACCACATCTACTTTCACCTTCAAACCTGTGCCCACATCCTATATAAAACTACTCAAACAAACTTAAACCATGCTCTTCTTCAGCTGATGATGTTCCAATCAGGTACCTTAAAATAGCAGCCAATAGCATTTCCTGTCCTGTCTCAATCCATATAAATAGGTCAATTCAGGAATCCCATGTTTTCCTTTCTCTGGAAAAAGTCACACATTATTCCTCTGCACAAAGGAGGAAATTCAACAGATATTGACAACTTTAGACCTAGAGCAATTTTATCTCCCCCTCACCAAAATAATTGAAAAATGTATTCAAAAACAATTACAAGACTATCTCCTGCAAGGAGAACTCCTAGCCACTACACAACATGGCTTCCATCCTTCCCATAGTGCTAGCACTGCCCTTCTAACCTATATAGATACTGTCAATAATGCTAGAGATAATGGCAAATTAGTCTCTTCCTTATTTCTAGACTTGGTCAAAGCTTTGACACAGTTTGTCACAGCAAATTCCTACTTCAAATGTCCTCACTAGTTCTTTCTCAGTCCCCATTCTGTGGTTCAATAGCTACCTGTCCAATAATAGATATCAGTAAAATGGCAGTCTATCTGTAAAATGGCAGTCAACAGTGTACCACAAGGCTCTAGCCTTCATCCCCTCCTCTTTAACATTTTCACCTCTATAATTCCACACAACCATAATATAATATGCAGATGATTCCACTCTCATTTGCACATCAGACAACATGGTACACCTCCAAAAAATTACTCAGGAAGCTTTAGCATCCACTGAAACATGGATTTGTAACTCACAACTCATGCTCAACCCAAAAAAGACCACATTACTACTTTTTTCCCTAAATCCCTCACTCATGAAAAAATAAAATTTAAAGTCCTCACTCTTGATAATACAACCATTGAAGTCACTTCTCATAGAAATGATTAGGGGTATTAGTGGATGATAATCTAACATTTGATCTGTATATACAAAATGACATAAGAAAAAAATTATTAAAAAACTAAGGATGCTTTACAGAGCCAAAAATGTTCTCAGCAACACAACTAAAACTACACTTGCCACTACGTATCTCCTCCCCACACTTCTTTATGGTGCTCCCACCCTTACTAACCTCCAGGCTTCACAAAAATTAAAACTTGAACAATGCAATAACTAAGGTGCTAAATTTGCAGCACATACCTCTTTCAGAATCCACTGTTGTATAGCACTGAAAAGTTTAATTTGGTTAGAACTGCCATATCAGATAACATATACACAACTTCTTACCACCTATAAAATTATTCAGACTCCATCTGTCTGTCCAGCACTAAACAATATTCTACCCATCTATGTTCCCAGTCGGCCATTGTGATCCAGTGACCAAAAACTCTTATCTGTCTACAGATCCAGCAAATCTGCTGGGCATGTCCTGTACTTGTTCAATGTTGCTAAGGCCAGGAACTCCTTACCTGTATCCATCAGGTCTATACCCTCCCTCCCATCTTTCAAAACCACTCTGAAAGACTTCCTAGCTAAAGTCTGGCACTGTTCTTGCTCAAAACCAGGATAAATTATAACCCTAAATGTGAACAAAGACCTTTTCATTCCTTATACCTCCTTACTCTCCCTTTCACTCACTTCCTTACTGTTGTCTAATTCTCTTCCCTAATTTTCTGTCTAAACATACCATTAGCCTGTTTTCCCTCACTTCATATCACAATTCCTGTTTGTATTAAACTAACTTACCTTTAATTTCTCTACAAACTGTCTAAAATTTCTCTAAATATTAAATGATTGTCATATACCTTGTATCAGTTCTTAACCAATGTTTTTATATTATGTCTAATTTCTTATAATTATTTAAACTGTAGATGTTTTTGTTTTATTTTTGAAGATTGCATAATTATTTTATTTAAAATGTTTTGTATTAATTTGGAGCTTTTCTCCCTGGGCCTCCACTGAAAGTGGGGTTCTACCCAGTTGGACTTTCCTAGTAATCAAATGTCAATAAATAAATAAATAAATATCATTACATTTTATAATTTCTTTAAGTTACTGTTATTTCGCAACATGTTTACTATTATGTGGGGCAAGCAGTTATCCTCGATATGATACTTTCTTTCAAATAATTTCAGTTTGCTAGATATATTAATTATTAAAACTGGCATGAAAGGGCACAGCCAGACTTATAATTAAGGTTTTAATTACTGACCTTTCCTTAACTAGTACAAAAAGAATTTCATATATTCCTTACTTGACTTAGGAATGGGTCACTGTTATTATTTTTAAAATATTCATAATCAGCAGCACTATATAAGACTTGCTTTGTACTTCAAAACTCACAATGGCCTCCTTCTGCTTACAAGTGTGGTTCAGAAAACACTCACACATTTTATTATTTGTAGACCAAAATAATGTCCTCCTGTATTTTAAAGATTTCATGTAACTTATTGCATTCTTGTCATGCAAGCTCTAGTATTAATCACTAGAAAAAGTCGACAGATATAAATACTGTTTAGGTTGTCTTAAAATGCCTTGGTCTGGCATGTTTTCAGAATGTCATTCTGGTGTTGACATCAGTGCAGTAAGGTATAGAATATTCTTGGGAATTACTGGGGCAGTATTAGGAATGTTATTTTATTCATTTTCCATGGTTGGGAGAAGCCAATCATATATCTAGGATACACTAAGGTACAACAGTAACTAAAGATCAACTATTATACCTAGTCCGTAAACCATTTATATGACTTCACTGTCAATGACACAAAGCTAATCACCAAATGCTTATCGTATAAATTACTCTCCATACAGCCTTTTTAAGTTTAAATTCCTGTTCATGTTACTAATTCTTGTCATATAAGGTACTTGAATCTTTAAGCTTTTTATGAATAATGACCTGATCAAAGTCACAAAGTTGGTAAATAAAAGTTGACAAACTTAAACCCAGAGTCACGTGGGATATTGACTGGGGGTTTAACCCTTTGGATAACAGTACCAGAGTACAGCAGAAGGCATTTATCTATAAGGTAGGATGACAGTAACACTGGCAATGACCAATATAGAGGCATTAATGTAAATATCAGCACCAAACAGGCCTTGGAATCATGAAGGATCATCCCTATATTCAGGATATACCTTTACTGATTGTGTACTGCTAAATATTTGAAAACATGTGGCATGGCACTTTTTTTTTTAAAATACTCCTTTGTGTTTTTACATTTTTTCATAATATTGCACTGTTTTGGGTCACCATTACCCCATGTC
>NC_056730.1:896205873-896219129 GCF_019279795.1 Protopterus annectens | reverse complement strand
TTCTTTAATAGCATGGGGTGGTTGTTACCGTACGAGGGCATACATAGTACCCTCATTCCCCTAGGGACTACTTTATGGTGAATACAAGCTTCTAGGTGGCGGCGTTGCCATATCAATCTAAACAGCTTATATAAGTCATTTTCAAGTTCTTTGTGCAATGGATAAAAGTCATTGAGCAAATTCACAGTACCTGTTTCGGTAATATTAGCTTGTGTAGATATGTCCATATCTAGTAAAGGATTCGATTTCTGTTCCATGAGTTGAGTCCATTTTAAATTGGAAGTACTTCTTTCTGGATAATAATCAAGTTCGACAGTAGAATTTTCCATCGTGTAGGAACCGGTGAATGCCAAGCAAAGCAAACAGAATATCCAAGTAAAGAGGCACACCTATCCCTTGAAGTTGGTCGAGCACAAACAGCCAGGCAAATAGTAGAAACGAGAGTAGACCAAGCACCACGAAGATTTACAAAAACTTTATTCTTAAAACCCAGGAAAAGTAAGCGCTTTCGCGTGCCACCAAAAAGCACGCTTCATCAGACAAGTATAAAACAACACTAAATCATTCCTTTTTATATCTTAGATAATAACTCTTAATGAGCCAATTAAATATTTAATTCATTAAGGTATATCAGGTGGTTCATCAATTAGTTCATTCACTTCTTAGATTCACTGCTATTTAAAGTTATACATATGTATTTGTCTAGAAGATGACAAGACTATATTGAAACAAAATAACATTACTTTTGTAAGCTTATTAAAGTGAATGTTCAAGTCATAAATTGAACGGTATATGTTGTTAACAAAATACCATGTCATTTGGAACGCTCCATTATTTAAAAAACATTACGATAAACCATTCCACTTTATGCTATTGACAGTGTACACATCCAGCATCACATCGTACCCTATGTATCGGCATGTTACGCCATGTGCCTTCTGTACAGTTCACACAGTGGTGCAGGCATATCATGCTGACTACAACATTTCAGGGACGTGTGGCATTGCACGTTCCTCAGACATGTGGCCCCTCATGCTCAGTATTTGCATACGTACACTACCTGCTGTCACACAGTACTGTACATGCCTACATATACCACTTCTACATACCTGGCAGCATTCTAGCTCATCCTACTCATGTTGCTGACACCCATACAGGTGTCAGTGTGGCAGATATATCATGTAGATATCATTGCATCAGTTACATCACACATAGTGCATACACATCACCTTTGCATACTGACAGTCATGCGGTGTGTATCACATGGATACTGTCCCTATACAGGCATATCACGTTGTACATGGTTGATGTACACACACATGGCCCACATGGTGCTGTGGTTGCCATATTACACCATAGCGTGGGTACACATGTGCAGGACTACACATTTCTGGACCGTATGTCTAGCTGATACCTTGGGTGCCCTTGTACCTGTGCCATACACACATGTACACGCAGGCCGTGTTACAATGACACATGTGTGGTGTACCTTACACAATGGATACAACGTTACATGTCTCAGTATAGTCATGCTGTGCTCTCTACCCAGCTCAGACAGTTGACATATGCAAATGACAGTCATGTAACACATCTGTGCTCACCTGCATGCCACTAACACAGGGGTGTAATGTACTCTGCCATGGGCCATGTTCTCCACAGTACTGATGCATGTAGTACTCCCACATGGCGTTTGCTGTGGGCAGGGGGGGAGGAGCAGTCCTGCATGTGTGCACACATGCCACATTGCTCAGCCCGGGCGTCTGTGTGACATCCACAGACTGGACACACACCATGCTGTGGGACATAGGTCCTGTGCACATCCCACAGGGGCACACTGTGTCACTAGTCATGTGATAGCTGCCTTGCTGGTGGGTGACACACCCATGGTACCACCACAGCGGACGATTGTATAGACATGACAGTTGACATCCAGTTCTGCCGCTCAGTGGACACTACCATGGGGGGGGTGTCAGTACTGTGTACATTGCACATGTGTTTACACACGGCCCTGCTGGACATCATTGTGGCACACATTGCACCTGCTATGGAACGTTTGGACATGGTCACTTGCTGTTACCTCCATTTCGCGATACCTATTCTGCTACTACATTGTCCCATATGTGCAGGCCATACATATCTTGTGTATGTATATAACATTAGCCCATCGCTCCATCATGCATGCTATGCCTGTGATACTGTCTATGATTTGTGAACATATCCATCATGCCAGCTTTGCATTACACATAATTGACATAGTCGCCCCTACTGCGTGGGATAGGTGCACGTCGTGCGCACATTCCGTATGACATCGACGGTATATGCCCATGCACATGTGTGCTGTGACACTATACATAAATGTCCTATCCCCTGCTGTGGCACTTCAGTGTTGGATATCCACTGCCAGCATCGGCGTGGGTGGTGGCATTGTTCTGTGTTTGCAACCCCTATGGCAGACCTGGGGTAGGGTTACCACCTGTGCCACTTTGCAAGGGACAGTCCCTCCTTGGGCAGTTGTGTCCTGACAAATTTATCACAAATGGCAAATGTCCTGAGATTGTGGGACATCACTATATCCCATTCTTATGTAAGAGTTGCATAACATACTTATTTATGTATGTACATTCCTAACTGTTACAAGACACACAATAAGCAACTGAACTGCTACAAGACTACACTTTTCTTTATGCAAAAGAGTAGAGTTCTAACCTTTGTACTGACCATGGGTATGTGTCCACCTGTAACATCTGAAGTGTGTCCCGACGATTTCCCACTTTGGCCTTTTGAAAGGGTGGCAAGCGGCCCTGGGGTTATCGCGGGTGTTTACATGTTGTCCCACTGCTGTGCACACGTTGTCCACAGTTGTTGGTATGCTGCGCGTTTTAGCATTACATATCCAACCTTCGCTCTCTGCCTGATGGACAGGTATCTTTACCTACACACACCGTTCACATACTGTACAGATTCGTCATACGTATCGTGCGTTACACACCAGTACATGTCGTGGGTTCGACATACCTTTCCGGCCTTTTGTTTTGAGTTCGTCTCTATTCCCCTGTTTCTCTTTCTCTACTTTGTATGCGTTCGGTATGAACATACGGTTTGAATATCCAGGGAGTCTTCCTTATATTCGTCGTCGCCTGATGCATGTGGGTTAATCAGGCCAATAGCTGTTCCTCGGTGTGTACTTATGCGCATATCAGCGGTGATCCCCCTTCCTTTCGTTCGTTACGCGTCGGCACTAGGCCATGGTTCTTTCCTCGTGTGGCCGTTGGTTATTTGCAATACCTTCGTGAGGATGGTATGTATTGTATCATGTTTGTGTGACTGCATCCGCTATGTGTGTTGTCGGGTACATTTCGCTGTGGTGTTAGCCGTGGATTGTGTGTGTTGGGTATGGTATTGTGTTCGACATGTGGGTCCCCGTGTCCTGGCGGCGTCTGTCGATGGCGTTGTGCATTCAAATGTGTTACATGGCTGTTATTTTCCTGTACATAGCGAATGCATGGATGCATGAGCCGCTGCTAGTGTTTCCCAGGAGCTTGTTGTGGGTATGCCGCTGTCATTCACTGCCTGTATGTGTTTGCTACGGTTTTAGCTGTTATCCCTTTGATATGTGCAATGGGGTATATCTGCGGATGTGGGTGACGGGTACGGGTGTGAGTCTTGCATTTATACATACCAGATATGCTTGTGTGTGTGCTCCATCCGCGCTTGGGGAGCTGCGGGTTACCTGTGTGTTGTTCCGGGAATGTTTGTTTTGTTGATGTCGTCTGCTGTCGGTATCGCCTGCATGTGTGCTTCCTGCACGTATTCCTCCTTCACATCGGTTATATATCTGCGGATGTTCGTCCATGCCTACCATCCATTGGCATTTTGTCGCTGATAGTTACGGTGATTGTGGTCCTATACTTGGGGCGGACTGTATGCTACCGGTAGCCTCCTATTCGTGTGCCGCTTGCTTACGCCACGGTCGTGGAACACACCGCGGTATTTACCGGACCGTGACTGTTCACGATCGGTGCCGGGATGGCACATTCGTATTTTCGCCGTACATGCCTGATGCTGTGTAACGTTGCCGACGGACCGTGTGGAGTGTACGTTATGGCCGCCATACCTACGGTCGTGGTTTGTACATGCGTCCTTTGCATCTCCTGTTTGCTATGGCCCTGTGGTACACTTTGGGACATTTGCGCTTTGCATCATTTTACGTCGCCACGTGCATAGCCACTGAGGAGATGTCAGTACTACTTTGTGGGTACTGCTGTACATACGCCTATGGTTCCTGTACTGTATGCCTCGCCTGTTATTACACTCCGCTGTGACATGTCACCTTCATACACAGTTTACACTGGCACACACATTACACACACACAGCGGAACACACGACAACCTCACCTCACACATACACATATTGCCGCCATGGCTGTCAACCTTCTATTTCCGGAGTGGGGAACACACACAGTAGTAATGTGAAACACATGGGCATAATGTGGAACACATAGTAATGGCATAGTGACAACTTCAGCTAAGTAGGTCATAGGTCGATTATGATATGCTGATTTACTTACAGTGCAGAACCTTTACTAACTTACTATGAGTACATTCTATTTACCAGGATGTCATTTATATACATTCCTAACAATGGTTGTTTGAGAGACATTTTCAATGTGGAACTTGGAGGAACTGCGAGGAACATGCACTGTTTTACACCCCAGATGAGGTACGTTCCTCATAATGTCGTACACTTCACTGGTATGCTTTCCGCTTTCGCACCGACGGTTGAACACAATACCTACGTTGGCCGACGCCGGTGGCGGCGTGTATCTCCGCACTCATGTCCTATGGATATGACACGCACATATGTAGGGTTGCCACCTTTTCAAATGGCCAAAGTGGGACATTTTTAGTAGGTACGTCAGATTTTGCATGCCAACACATACCCACGGCCAGTACAAAGGACAGCGATTCACTTTTTTGACGGAATACAAAGCTGTAGCATTACAGTTGCTTATTCTGTTTATTATCATATTTAGATGTTTCTTCTACAAAATAACTGTTTTCTGCAACTAATAAAGTAATTATGGGAAATGGTTTTGTCCTACAATCTCAGGACATTTGCCATTTTGTCAATGTTGTGCAGGACACAACTGCCCAAAGGTGGACTGTCCCTCACAACGTGGGACAGGTGGTGACCCTACACATATCCCGTTACTGTACCGTGGACCGGTGACCATCCCGACACGTGGATATGTATTGCTGCAGGTTAACATTTCCATGGCTGGCGTTACCTGCCCTGCCCACCCTCCAGGATGATCGGGTTGTCGGTCACTATGTTTAATATGTGGTGATTTCGCGTCTTACTTATCTGTGAACTTGCATCCCTGGGTTCCATGTTACCCTGTTGTCCTTTCTATCTGTGTATGCGTACATATATTTCTACATGTGTACTGATATGTATTTCCATATCTGTGTATGCACATGCGTACATGTGTGGTCGACTTGCAGCGATAGTGGCAGCATATGGCTACGCCGTGTGCTGTTGAACCGGCGTGCGTTGAGGTGTTGGCGTTCCATGCTCTGCTGGCTATTGGGTGTGCAGTGTTTGGCCGGTGCCTTTGTTGGAGTCACACATACGTCCGCACATACGGTACACATTACGGGCGGACATGTTTGTGTGGCGTCCATTTTACTGTGTGTGCAGGTCAGGAGGTGTCAGTCCATGGGGCCTACACTGTCAAAGTATGTGCTATGCGTTCCCTCTTTGCCAGGGCGTAGGCATATTGGGCGCCTCTGTCTACCTACTGGGGCTGGCTCAGTGTGTCCGTGGCGCCACGCCCTGTGCCTGTGCTTGCCCTGGCAGTTGTGGCGGGCTTGGTGGCCCTCCGGCATTATGTCCCTGCAGCAGCTGTTTCCGCAGAATCATATTGTGTAGCATACAACATACTATGAATATGTGGGCACTTGTGCCTGGAGAGTACTGCAAGGCTCCACCGGATGTATCCAAGCACCGGAACCGTGATTTCAAGATCCCAACACACGCCTATGATTATTCTCGTTTGTGCGTGTGCCTCATTATGGCGTTCTTGCATGTGTGTGTGTGCATTTCTGATGGGTGTCATCAACCACGGCTCCAGTGCGTAGCCAGCATCCCCCACAAGGTGACCTTGTGTGATGTCCCCACTGGCGAATACCTGATACAGCTGTGAGGCATGCCAGATATGGGAGTCGTGGTAGCTTCCAGGGCTGCCAGCACACACATCCATGATAATGCCCTGCGCATTGCACATGACCTGGCAATTGATGGAGGCGTATCCCTTGCGGTTTATGTAGCGTCTACCCTGCTCCCCAGGTGGTGACTTGATTTCTATGTGCGTACAGTCTATCGCACCCAGGACCTCCGGGTATTGTGCCACACGGTGGAAGCGGCGCATATTGCTAGCCAACTCCTCCTGAGATGTGGGGAACTTTATGTGCTCATGGGCATGTGGTAACATGGCATCCAGGAACTGGTGTAGTACCCTGGATGCTGATGCCTGTGAGATGCCCATTATGTCCCCGGTGGGCCTTTGAAAGGTACCTGTAGCCAGTATTCGCAAGCTCACACATACCTTTGTGTCCACTGGGATGGGCTCCCCTCTGTTGTCTCTTGTTCTCAGGCGGCCGGCACAGCTCCACTATTTGCTGTAACGTGTCCCTGTCCACCCTGTAGCGCTCTACTATCTCCAGGTCTCGCAGCCCCTGGTAGGTCACCCTTGGTCTGAACACTCTCCTTCTCCTGTGAGGCCTACGGTAGTTGTCGGCACCACCCTCCGCAACTCCGCCTGTCTCTGCCACCTACCTATGCATCACGCCACGGCGGCACCCAGCATATACATGTTAAAAGTTCCCGTCTGTTTACACCCTCACGGTGCGGCGTTTGGGAAATCGCTGTGTGTTGTGATTCACATTTATTACTGTTGTGCTGTATACCCGGTGATGTCATTGGGTGTGTCTGTGCGGCCCTATCCATGGATTATTTCCGTGGTTTTACGCTTGCAGCTGCAACGGTACTGCCTGTAGTGTTACATTACAGTTGCCTGCATTGCCTTTGCCTGGCATCTTACATTACTGCATCCTGCAGGCACATGGCATATGATGCATTTTATCTGCGGCCGCAGTTATGCTACCTCTGTACTTGGCTGTGCTATTTCGGTTCTTTGCTCTTTGCATTTCTACTACATCCCCTATTATCTTTGCTCTCATATGCCTCCCTTTCCCGTTCTGCAGGAGTCTGCATGCAGACTTATCAGCTGCCGGCGTTTGCCCTTTCTGCATTGATTGGTGTTAATTGCTCGTTACGGATACATTTACACTGCTTCCGCATTTCCTCGTATTCTCCGCATTACCTTCCTATATCCCTGGTTGTTGCCGTTGAGGCCGTCACATGACTGGTTTCGGGAACGTAGTCATCCTCGTGCACATGCATTTGTACGCGCATTCTGTACTGTCAGCGCATCTATTTCCTAACACGCCAGTCATGATGCTGTAATGTGCATTGTACAGCCCAGATTTGCTGTCCTCCAATATCCTTCCTCCTACAGTGGCACACCCTGTGTGGTTGACATGTATCTCGTGTAGGCCACTCCTCGGTGTAGTACCGCTCGCCGCTTGCTCCATCCTTACGCTGGCCGTTTTTGCGATTCACTATTATCTGCCTCATTTGCATGGAATTGACTACTAATACCTGGTTACGGCGCCGGACACCGCCTCCACTCCTTGACAACCATTGCGCTGGGGTTGCAGCTTTACATACATACTATGGTGTGTGGTGGCTGTGCAGCTGATTTGTGTTCTAATGCTCTTTTCGGACATTATCATATTATTTCATTGCTTTACAACTTCTGTGCACACATCCCGGGGGTCTGCTGTTCTTTCTACGTACGTGCCATTTATGTCATTTTTTACATTTTGTGCATATTTTCTTTGGACATTCTCGGTGCCTTTCCACATTGGCATATTGCACCTATATGATACCTGACTTTGACAGCCTTCCGTTACTCCTCCGGTATGTTTGGGTAAATGTAAACCGTTTTTTTTGGTTTACATTGCCGTGCCCTTACGCTACGCCTGCGCCACTTCGTGGATCGCTATTTGCCCTCATTTGCATGGTGCAATACCGCACACAGTGTGTTTTGCATACCTACGCCGGGGGCCGGGACGGTCCGGCGCACGCCGGTAGTGCACGTGGAATTCATTCATACCTGAATCGCTAAGCAGCCATATTTGGCGTTATAACGCCGACGCTATGCTGGCGCCTGGCGCAAGGTTCATGAATCCCGGGGATACTCTGTTTAATTGGTAATATACAACCTCTAAATAAACATATACTCTGTTTAACTGGTAATATATAACCTCCAAATAAACACATACTCTGTTTAACTGGTAATATACAACCTCCAAATAAATACATACTCTGTTTAACTGGTAATGTACAACCTCCAAATAAATACATACTCTGTTTAACTGGTTATATACAACCTCCAAATAAATACATACTCTGTTTAACTGGTAATATACAACCTCCAAATAAATACATACTCTGTTTAACTGGTAATATACAACCTCCAAATAAATACATACGCTGCTTAACTGGTAATATACAACCTCTAAACAAGTACATACTCTGTTTAACTGGTAATATACAACCTTCAAATAAATAAATACTCTGTTTAACTGGTAATATACAACCTCCAAATAAATACATACGCTGTTTAACTGGTAATATACAACCTCTAAATAAGTGCATACTCTGTGTAACTGGTAATATACAACCTTCAAATAAATAAATACTCTGCTTAACTGGTAATATACAACCTCTAAATAAATACATACTCTGTTTAACTGTTAACATACAGCCTCCAAATAAATAAATACTCTGTTTAACTGGTAATATGCAACCTCTAAATAAATGCATACTCTGTTTAACTGGTAATATACAACCTTCAAATAAATACATATTCTGTTTAACTGGTAATATACAACCTCCAAATAAATACATACTCTGTTTAACTGGTAATATACAACCTCTAAATAAATACAGACTCTGCTTAACTGGTAATATACAACCTCCAAATAAATACATACTCTGTTTATCTGGTAATATACAACCTCCAAATAAATATATACTCCGTGTAATATACAACCTCCAAATAAATACATACTCTGTTTGACTGGTAATATATAACCTTCAAATAAATACAGACTCTGCTTAACTGGTAATATCGCACCTCCAAATAAATACATATTCTGTTTAACTGGTAATATACAACCTCCAAATAAATACATACTCTTTTTAACTGGTAATATACAACCTCCAAATAAATACATACTCTGTTTAACTGGTAATATACAACCTCCAAATAAATACATATTCTGTTTAACTGGTTATATACAACCTCCAAATAAATACATACTCTGTTTAACTGGTAATATACAACCTCCAAATAAATACATACTCTGTTTAACTGGTAATATACAACATTCAAATAAATAAATACTCTGCTGAACTGGTGATATACAACCTCTAAATAAATACATACTCTGTTTAACTGGTAATATACAACCTCCAAATAAATACATACGCTGTTTAACTGGTAATATACAACCTCTAAACAAGTACATACTCTGTTTAACTGGTAATATACAACCTTCAAATAAATAAATACTCTGTTTAACTGGTAATATACAACCTCCAAATAAATACATACGCTGTTTAACTGGTAATATACAACCTCTAAATAAGTACATACTCTGTTTAACTGGTAATATACAACCTTCAAATAAATAAATACTCTGCTTAACTGGTAATATACAACCTCTAAATAAATACATACTCTGTTTAACTGTTAACATACAGCCTCCAAATAAATAAATACTCTGTTTAACTGGTAATATGCAACCTCTAAATAAATACATACTCTGTTTAACTGGTAATATACAACCTTCAAATAAATACATATTCTGTTTAACTAGTAATATACAACCTCCAAATAAATACATACTCTGTTTAACTGGTAATATACAACCTCTAAATAAATACAGACTCTGCTTAACTGGTAATATACAACCTCCAAATAAATACATACTCTGTTTATCTGGTAATATACAACCTCCAAAAAAATATATACTCCGTGTAATATACAACCTCCAAATAAATACATACTCTGTTTAACTGGTAATATACAACCTTCAAATAAATACAGACTCTGCTTAACTGGTAATATACAACCTCCAAATAAATACATATTCTGTTTAACTGGTAATATACAACCTCCAAATAAATACATACTCTGTTTAACTGGTAATATACAACCTCCAAATAAATACATACTCTGTTTAACTGGTAATATACAACCTCCAAATAAATACATACTCTGTTTAACTGGTAGTATACAGCCTCCAAATAAATACATACTCTGTTTAACTAGTAATATACAACATCCAAATAAATACATACTCTGTTCAACTGGTAATATACAACCTTCAAATAAATACATATTCTGTTTAACTGGTAGTATACAACCTCTAAATAAACATATACTCTGTTTAACTGGTAATATACAACCTCTAAATAAATACATACTCTGTTTAACTGGTAATATACAACCTCCAAATAAATACATACTCTGTTTAACTGGTAATATACAACCTCCAAATAAATACATACTATGTTTAACTGGTAATATGCAACCTCTAAATAAACATATACTCTGTTTAACTGGTAATATACAACCTCTAAATAAATACATACTCTGTTTAACTGGTAATATACAACCTCTAAATAAACATATACTCTGTTTAACTGGTGATATACAACCTTCAAATAAATGCATATTCTGTTTAACTGGTAATATACAACCTCTAAATAAATACATACTGTTTAACTGGTAATATCTTCTTTGTCTTTCGGCTTTTCCCAGTTAGGGGTCGCCACAGTGGAACTCCGGTCCGTTCCATGATTGGCAGTGGATTTTACGGTGCCAAGTTGCCAGCCTGATGCCCAACCTTCAATGAAGGCACGCCCATTCACGCTCACACCTACCTGCATGTCTTTAACATCACTCGACCGTGGGGAGGACATGCAGACTCCACACAGAAGGTGCTCCAGCCAAGAACTGAACGGGAAAACCTCTTGCTGTGAGGTGACAACACTAACTGCTGCACCACTGCGGCTTTTTTAACTGGTAATATACATCCTCTAAATAAACATATACTCTGTTTAACTGGTAATATACAACCTCCAAATAAATACATACTCTGTTTAACTGGTAATATACAACCTCCAAATAAATACATACTCTGTTTAACTGGTAATACACAACCTCTAAATAAACACATACTCTGTTTAACTGGTAATATACAACCCCTAAATAAACATATACTCTGTTTAACTGGTAATATACAACATCTAAATAAATACATACTCTGTTTATCTGGTAATATAAAACCTCTAAATATACATATACTCTAACTGGTAATATACAACCTCTAAATAAATACATACTCTGTTTAACTGGTAATTTACAACCTCTAAATAAATACATACTCTGTTTAACTGGCAAGATCTATCAGAGACCTGATCCGGCATCTTTGAAGAGAATATTTCATGGCAAAGGCTAATTTCTTAAAATCTCTCAGTCTGTGTGGGCAGAATTTGCAGTGGTTAAGCCACTAGGAAGCATGCTAAGCAGTGAGGGTTGAATTTCTCGGAGGTAACATATGCATATGCTGGTATATCCATGCATACAGTTATGACTGGTGAGGGCAGCAATTATGCTGACTGCAGTAATAAGTCCCACACAACACATTACAGCTTTTAGAACTTTCTGCACATACTTTTACTTCATTACAAATATACATCTTCTGGACAAAAGTGAATATAAATCTGAGGGATAAATTAATATAACACTTAACCTAAATGCATCCTTTTCCTTCCTGCTTAGATTAATGCACTGAGGTAAGAGAGAAAATATTGACCTCAACAGAGCTGAATAAAATATATTCAACACTGAGAGAAGTACACCAGGTAAACATCTGTCACATGGCATCAGATCACAGATGTATTCAGAGGCATGAAATAAGGTATCATGAAATTGCACTAGATATAAATTTCTCAAGATGTCTCTGGATCTCAGTTGATGTAGAAGAAGCTGTTTGACTCGTTTTTAGGAGCAATTAACAGTCAAAGACACTCATTGATTTTTGTTTCATATATGAAATATTTTATAAACACACAATAGGTCATCTGTATATAAACATACATCTGCCTTCAAAGATGTCCCCTCTACTTCAGATGTAGTAGACCCCCAATTAAATTCTGTTCCTACCCTAGACCGTCACATATACACACAAACTCACAATAATAACCACAAAACACACACAAGCACACACAAGTCTGACTTTAATTTGCACTGTGTACTACAACAAATCTGTCAGCTTAAACTTGCACACAGAGCTGTAGCTAGCAATCACAGATTCCTGTGCCATTCCCCAGTTCATCATCCCCATCAACATTAAGTTGAGGAGCAAAAAAAAAAATCTTTCACCTTTTCTTTTTAAACTGCAGCAAGATTCTTCCTATAGTTTTAGAGTTTATACTACACATGAAACAGTAAAAGCTTCAGCCCTGACCATAAATGCAATATTAGGACTGAATGCCAGTAAATGTACAAAAAACAATTGGAATCTGGTGATTGCTCTCATGGTGGATGTCCCCTTCGTCCCACCCTAGCTACTCCTCTGCTTGCACATGCAGTAGAATGCACCTGTTATAGATCTTGCTGACATGGATAATAGTAGCAGATTTCATCATTTTGCAGAATTACAACCAAACATAAGGAAAGACACTGATTTACAGCTATCAAAAAGAAATTACATTTTCATGAACAGAAATTATAGAAAAGATATCCATGATTGTAAACCAATTGCCAGCTATTTATGTGATTCCATAATTTTAGCGAATGTGTACCTCTAAATCTAGGGCAGATTCTAAGTACAGAACATTCAATAAACCAAAACTGACAATTTTGCAAATGGTATATAGCAGAAGAAGAAATACAAGTTATGGTGGGATGCTAAAGTACAGAATTCCATGAAATCTCTCATTTCCAGTTCTCTGTCAAACTTCTAGAATTTTCTGACATTTCCTTGGAAAAAAATGGGAAAAAAAGGAGAAATTAATTGTCTCTGTACTTAAGCCTAAAACATGGAGTCATATT
>NC_056730.1:896008373-896195873 GCF_019279795.1 Protopterus annectens | reverse complement strand
CTTTCTCACACAGCTGCGTGCTATCTAAGTAACACATATACAAGGCCATATCATTCCAACAGGAAAGAGCAGAAGATTTCATTATTTCACACATTTAATTTCCTGACCCAGCAGATAATCACTTGTGAAAAGCATAAACATTCAAACGTGCTAAGCTAGCACTCTGTCAGGGTCAGAGATCAGCTTTGCTTCAAGCCACACTGCAGTTTCAAAACTACTTCACATTTAGACATGAATTAATTTTACTACTATATGATTAATAGAATAAAATGCATTATATACTACTTTGCTTTTAAACTAGCATTTCTCATATATTCAAATACACATTTTTCTAACATTTTCCCCCCTATTAATACTTTTTATTCTATTCTGAAGTATGCATAGTGTCATTTCATCTCCTAGCCTTTTCCGCTCAGGATTTTCAGCTAGGTGAGTAATTCAATCTATACTTCAGAAAAAGCGTCATCTGAAAACAATCTTTCAATTTCAATATCTTGGTAGAAAGTTTCAGTAACAGATACATCAACAAAATCTTTGATTAATCTTTTCATGCAGGGAATTCCACAGCAAACACTTTCTCCTATTAGGAGTATACCCACACAAATGGCAATCAAAATATTCATTAGGATGGAACCCCACCCCCCAAATAGATTCTGGAAAAAGTCCGTCAGTGGGTTTGGGCCTGGTTCAGTCATGGCTGATACTTGCTGAATTACCTCTAGGTGGTTATTTACCTTTGATAAGCATGCACGTACCACCTCTCGCCGCTAGGGTGAAGTCAAGAGCCATCCGATTTTGTAGCACAACAGTTCTCATTGCATTCAGTTCATCAGTCACCAATTCTAGGGCGGAAAAAGTTGCGTTACTCATTACTTCGAGAAGTTTCGACAACTTCCTCAGCTCCCAGATCGATTTGACTGCTCCATAGGCTGGGAATATTCCTGCCCAGGATATAACACTGTCACTCAAGTCCATATGAGTCAATTCGCTTTTGGCTTTTACTGAATTATGGTCTTTCCAACCAGCTTCGATCTTCCCAACTGGATTCACAGGTTTCTTAACTGGACCTTCGGATTTTCGAGCTGTTTCTCTTACGTTTCATATCTTACCCAAAGGTAATTCTGCAGTATGTCTTATTGCTGGAACCAAGTAACCCAAAAAACAGCTGCCGGACCAATTCTCAGGTAATCATTTATATGCCTTTTTCCCACAAATAAAATAACAGTTTTCTACTTTAGTACTAATATGCATCAGCCCTGCGTGAAACATTTTCTGATCTATAACTAACAATTGTTTAAACAAAACTGGATTCTTGCGAATGTCATTCATGGTTGTTTTCAATGAGTTCAAATATGAGTCATAATTAGTATTGCAAAAAGTATTGCCATTACCATTCTTAATATAACATCGGTAAGATATGGTTATATTACAATTGCTCCAGCCCACCTGGAGAGTGTCATTTTTATAGAAACATACAACTCCTTTTTGTGTGACAGATAAAAATAAAGCTATTTTGTCCTGTGATCTCACAGTTCCTGTGTCGAAAAGTAAATTCTCCCAAGTCTCATTTATCCCCAAAGGGACAGCGGACATTATCAGTCCTCCATATGCTGTTGGTATAGCTGTACAAACCCAGCAATTTGAAATGTTCATAGTCTCTGCATACACACATTTCATGGCTAGGTATGTGTTAAAATTTGGATGCCAGTCTATAGACGTTTCATCACGCCTTCCCACTTTCACTTGTGTGGTTGTGTGTAGGATAAACCTCAGCAAGAGGAAAATTGTCACCATTACAGTTAATAAATGTACACACAACAAAATGATTATGCAACATCTCTGGGGTTGATCTAAACGTCTATTCGCTTTGTTTTTGGCCATCTCGGTCTGGTTGTGTATCAGTCACAGAGTTTTTATCAAGTTGAAAGTTCTTTACCGGTTTACAATACGTCAAATGAACCCAGGACGTCCTCTCAGCCACTCTAACTGCAGTAGGCATTGCCAACAGAACCTGGTACGGTCCCTCCCACTTTGGACTCGCCCAATTCTTCCTTTTCGTCACTTTCTCCCAAACGTATGTCCCAGGAGCCAAGACTGCTTCCACCGGTCTGGTCTGTTCCTTATCTGAAAAAGAGTTAAACTGCAAAACAGATTTATTTGTTAACAGTTTCCTCATATAACTAGCTAATGAACTGTCAGCCTCTTGCTCTGCAGGCATTTGAGCTTTCCACTGAGGCACATAATATGCTCTCCCAAAAACCATTTCAAAGGGAGTCAAACCCTTTACATTTGGAACCGTTCTCATACTCAGCAGTGCTAAAGGCAGACAGTATATCCAATTCTTTTGGGTCTCCTCTACTAGCTTCCTAAGTTTATTCTTTAGGATACCATTGTACCTTTCTATCAGTCCTGCTGACTGTGGGTGGTAAGCACAGTGGTTCTTCAAGGAGATACCAAAAAAATCTCCCAAGCTGGTGAATCGTTTGATTTACAAAATGTGTGCCATTGTCACTATAAATCCTTTCCGGAATGCCAAATCTAGGGATTACTTCTTTTATCAGGGCTTTTGCCACTGTTGCTGCATCCAGGTTTTTGGTTGAAAAAGCTTCTACCCATTTAGAAAACATGTCTACAATAACTAAACAAAACTTTTTCCCTTCACATTTATTCAATTCTATGAAATCCATACAAATAGTATGGAACGGGTATGGTGGCATAGGAAAACTTCCTTGCTTGGTTTTAAATGCCCCTTGTGCATGATGCTTCTTACAAGTATGACAAGCTGCACAAAATTTTTTTGTGTAATTTGTGTATCCGTATGTTTGGAATATTCGATTTACTAACTGTACCATCCCCCCTGTTGAGACATGGCACTGCCCATGGCTCAACAAAGCTGCATATCTAAATAAATTAGACGGTAATATTAGTTTTCTTTCTTTGGAAATGTACAGTCCATTCTCAAGAATTGCACCTCGTTTTACCCATTTTTGTTTTTCTGCTTTTGTAGTAAGCATTTGCATTGTTTTTAACATGTCTAAATCTAAAATCTCAGAGGGTTGTAATTCCTCATTTAAAAGTAAAGCTTCTGAGTCTGAGGCTGCTTGCTTTGCAGCTACATCAGCTCGTGCATTGCCTTTTGAAATCTTATCCTGCTGTTTTGTATGAGCTACACATTTACAGATAGCTACTTTGGTAGGTAACTGAATAGATTCTAATAACTCCAAAATAAATTGCGCATGATTAATAGGTTTTCCACTAGATGTTATCATTCCTCTATTTTTCCATTGTTGTGCGAATACATGTACTGTAGAAAAAGCATACTGACTATCAGTATATATGTTCACACTTTTGTTTTTTGCTAAAGTACATGCCCTTGTCAAAGCTATCAATTCCGCTGCTTGTGCAGAAAAGTTGTGTGGTAAGGATTGAGCTTCTAAAATTTCAGTGTCTGTAACTACTGCATACCCCACCAGATTCTTCCCTGTAGGACCCCTTCTGCATGAGCCGTCCACGTAATGTCACCTCGGCCTTATCCAAGGGCATATCTGTAAGATCTTGTCTAGGTAAAGCTAACTGTTCAATTTCCTGCAGGCAGCTGTGTGGTGTGCCCTCCACAGGAGTTGGAAGTAATGTTGATGGATTCAATGTCGTACATCGTTCAATTGTCATATGAGGTTGGCTCAGCAGTATAGTCATACATGAAAGATGTCTAGCAGGAGAAAGGTATGCCACTTTCTCTTGCAGTAAAATTATTGCAACTGCATGAGGCACTCTCAATGTGAGAGGGTGGAATAACACCACTGAGGCCGAAGCCTGTACTGCCATTGCGGCTGCAACTACTGCTTGTACACAGTGAGGCAAAGATCGCACCACTGGGTCTAACTGTGATGAATAGTAGGCTATGGGGCGTTGCTTGTCCCCATGTTGTTGCGTCAATACTGACATCATATATCCTTGCTTACAATCTACGGTCTGAAAGAACCGTTTGTGATCATTTGGAAGTCCTAAAACTAATGAAGAAGCTATCAATTGCTTTAACCTGCAGAAAGCCATTTCTGCTTCAGTTGTCCATTGTAAAATATCTTGTGCTGCCATTGGTGTCTTATATATCAAGTCAGTCAGTGGAGCAGATTCCAAAGCATAATTTGGTATCCAGCTCCGACAAAAGTTGGTTGTACCTAAGAAAGACATCATTTCTTTCTTGGTTGTTGGTTTGGGTGCTTGCAAGATTGCTGTTTTTCTTTCCTCATCTAGTATTCTACCTTCATTGGATATTACATATCCTAAGTATCTAACTTGTTTTCTCCAAAGTTGTAACTTACTTTTGTTTACTTTGTGTCCTTGTGTTGCTAAAAATTTCAATAATGCTACAGTATCCTCCTGCACTGTTGCTGGGTGGGGCTGCTAGCAAGATGTCATCTACATAAAGTAGAATTTGACTACCCCGTGGGTAAATCCTGCCAGGTTGCTAGCCATTTCTTGTGCAAAAATTGTTGGGCTCTCACAATATCCCTGTGGTAGTCGAGTATACGTACACCTTTTACCCTGAAATGTAAATGCAAACCAATATTGACTATCAGGATGTATAGGTATTGAAAAGAAAGCATTGCTAATATCTACCACAGAGAAATACTTCTGTTGCGGTTCTAAATCATTTAACAAAGTATGTGGGTCTGGCACCGTGGGTGCTCTAGGTATTACTGCATTGTTTACAGCTTGTAAATCTTGTACCATCCACCATTCCCCGTTTGCTTTTTTAACAGGAAATAGGGGTGTATTACATAGGTTCATAGGTTCATAGGTTGGTACTAGGCTATCAGCCCTAGGGCCTATACAAGCCTAGCCATAACAATTCCCTGGTTATTTCTTCCCACATTATTTACTTTCCTGGACCCCTGTCTAGCAGGGCGACTGACGTGATCCCTGGGGTGAATTTCCTTTCTCCCATCCAATCGTCAAGGTTCCTCTTGAAGAGGTCCAAAGAGGCACTCTGCTTGACATGTATGGGCAATCTATTCCAGAGTCTGGGGAGTCTCTGGGTCAGGAACCTATCCCTCCAGCATGTTTTGTTTATTGTGATGACAAGGTTTAGATCCCTGGAGCGTGTAGCTCTGAGGGATTGGGATTTCTTTAAGTGTAGCATGTCCAACAGCTCTGGGTTTGACATGGCCTTGTATGTTAAGCAGAGATCGCCTCTGAGTAGGCGATATGCGACAGAGTATAGCTGGAGTTTTTTAAGGCGGTCAGCTTGGGGCATCTGCTTTAGGCCTGTGATTCTTTTAGTGAGGTATTTCTGAGGCCTTTCCAGTTGTTGCAGATGTCTTGAGAGGTACATACCAAATGGGGCATTGTATTCTATAATGGGTCTAATGAGGGATGAGTACAGTGGGACAATGACCTCCTTTTTCTGGATGAAAAGCCCTTCGTGATGAGGTGTGCCACATAGAAGGATTTCCTGACTGTTGTGGTGATGTGGTTATCGAAGGTGAGACCACTGTCCACCTGTGTTCCTAAGTCTCTTATCACACTTTCTGTGTTTAGTGTACTGCCACCTATATGGTAATTCATGGATACATGTTTTTTCCCAAAGGGGATAACAATACATTTCTTGGCATTGAGCTTGAGCCCATGGCTCTGGCACCAAGCATCTGTTTCTGTAAGGCCCTTTTGTACAGTATCCACATCATTTGGGGATTCAATAATGGCTCCCAGTTTGCAGTCATCTGCAAACTTTGTTAGCCAGAGTCCCTTAGTGTTGACCTGTACTTCAGAGAAGTAGATGCCAAACAAGAGCGGCCCCAGGACTGAACCCTGAGGTACATGGTGAATCAGGAGATTCTACAATACTCCTTCTTTGAGTAATGCTGCTATTATAGGCTTAATTCCTATTTCTGCATCCTTTCTCAAAGGGTATTGTCTTTTCTGTTGTCTAAAAGCTGACTTTGGGGTAATTGTAACTGGTCCTGCTGTTTGAATAAGTCCTACATCTGACTTGCCTGTTGACCAGAGAGTTGTTGGAATTTCACATAAGGCCTTTTCTTCTTCTTCTAATAAAAATGCTAATCAGCTGTCCTCGCTAGATTGCAAGTGTACAGCTGGATGTGTCTGTGTCAACCAATTCAGTTTTTGTTTTTGTATCCCTTGTTCTGACAGTTCTAAATCAGTCTGTTTCTCCCATCTTGTTACTTTTTCTCCTAAGTCTGCCCATTTAATACCTTTGTTCTTTGTCAAGCTGACATGTGGCAACCGATTTGATCTATACAATGCAAGGAATTCTTGAGGTAATGAACAGCTAACTACACTGTTCCCCTCAGTATCCCAATACAACGTACGTAATACTAATCTAGTTGCATGATTTCTGAACAATTCTTGCTCATATTCTCTATCAGGTCCTGGTGTAGTACAGTAGTATAGAGTACAGTGTAACAAATGCTGTCGATCAGTGTCAAGGGAGGGGGCTTTACTGATGGCTACGTTCATCAGTTCCTCGGTTACTGCCCCTGGACCAGTTGTGACTAGGTCCTGGCTGTACTAGTAAAACGTTTCACCCTCCGGTCACACTACAAAGGTATCCATTTGTCTCTGTGCCTCCATACCTTGTACAGTTGGAACTACTGCTATGCCAAATATCTGCATAAGGTCCCTGCCCAATAGGTTTACTGGACACTTTGCAGAAACAACTATTTTACTTCTCTGGGTCATACCTGAAACAGGGTCTGTTATTGCTATATCATGGGAAAGTGGTTCCCTCTATAGCTGTCCATTTGCGGCTTTTACTAGTATATAATCAGGTGATTTGGAATGTTCTGGTAACTTGGAGTGGTGTATCAAAGTCCGTGATGCTCCTGAGTCACATAGGAATTTGACTTCCCTTCCCTCCACCAGAAGTGTAACTTCCAGTTTCGTATCTGCCAAGTAGAGCTCTAAGCTCAACAATGCTAAGTCCAAAATTTCACTTTCTTCATCCTCCATATCTACTTGCACTTCCTCTACTACTTCTATCACATTTACATTTGTTTCTGTTTATTAACTTTTTCTGATGATTTCTGACTTTCACTTTGATATATCCTCACTATCATATAGTCAGTCCTCATCTCCCTTATCTTCTGTGATTACCTTTTTGTTTTGCCTACAATCCCTTGCTAGATGTCCTTTTTTCCCGCACTTGAAGCATTCACCTTTCTTTTTCCTCTCTTCAAAATCTTCTGATCGTTTGTCAGACTGTTTGTTTCCCTGGGTATTTTTCTTGCCCTTTTTACCTGACTGTAATACAAATACTTCAGCTCCGTCTTCAGCGGTGAAGACTTGTGCCTTCTTTTTCTTTTTACTATTAAAATGTCTCTCAACATGTCTAGCGTATTCGAGTAAGGCTTGTAGCCTCCCTGTTCGATGGTCTATCATATGCTTCGTAATGAAGCTGCTAATAGGTGCAATGCAACCTTTCAAAAATGCATTTTTTAATTGTTGTTCATACAGGGAATCATTAGTTTGGTTCTCAGGAACCGACATACCGCTATGATTATTAAAAAATTCTAATAATCTAGCATAATATCCATCTGTTGTCTCATTTTCCTGTTGTATGCATTGATTAATACAAGTCCAGTCTGCTCTAGGTTTCCATTTCTCAGAGATTCGGTCTGTCAGACCTTTCACTCTGTTGTCTAACTCTGCGTCACTATGTGGGAGTGGTCTAAGCTCTGCATTACGAAGATTCCAGGTGCCACAAATCATGTGCCAATCTAGACCTATAATTTGTCTTACTACTTTTTCTACTTCTTCCCCATTCAAGTGGTAACTTAACCTCATGCCTTGTAAATCTTCTAAAAATTTTGTAAAATTAACTTTCGGATGGGGGATTCCCTCAGTAGCCTTCCGGATGTCTTCCGGTGTCCATGGCCTATATACTAAGAGTGTTGGATCCTGCTCTTCCTGTCCTGCCTGAGGATTTGGAACTTCTATAAGTGGGCATATTTCTTCCTCACTCTCATCCTGTAGATTTCTCTCTATTTGGTATGATTCTGTGTCCCTATATGTTTTACGTGTTCGGGACCTAGTCTCAATAGGATCTCTAACAAATGGTTGTGGTCTTACTGAAACTTCAGGATAGCGTGGAGGCGGACCAGCCTGTCCACTCTCTTCATATCCTGAAAAGGGTAAGGGAGGGGGTAAGAGAGGAGGATGAGGAGCTGTCGCTATCACCAAGTTATTATCCTCTTTGTCTAAAAATAATGTTTTTGAATTTTTAAGCTTCTGTTCTCTACGATTTGCTTCCTCAATCCACCTGTGTGCTTGAGGAATGCCTAGTTGGCGTTGCTTTTTTGCCTGACCTCCTGCATCAGATTTAAGCTGTTTAAGGAGTTTAACTAGTGAAGGTTTATCTAGTTTACCATCAAATTCATATTTATTAACCCATTTCGTATAATACCTAACGTTATCAGAACGTTGTAATTGCATGTATTTTACGTCTTCGGTTAGGGGCGGATCTCGCGAGGTTTTAGTGCACTGATTACCCATGTCAAAGAAAATGTTACGTAACCCTTTTTTTATCACGTGATATCAAGTTCTTAGTTCCTGTTTACAGTTTATCTAGAATAACTGCCTACCTTATTCTGTTTACCCTGATCTATGACCAAATATACAGTACTTCCTTTTGTCCCTGATCTGCAAAACAAATCTTGACAACAATATACTGTAACCTAGTCCCTGATCTAAAACAGAAAAAAGGCATATTCTTCCTACCTGAGCCTCCGGTATTGAAAATCATTCAAGTTCCTCTTTTCGGCCACAGATCAGAAAGTGGCCAGCCTCTTTACACATGACAATTCAGTCGGAGGTCTTTTCCTCAAGAAGAACCATTTCGGTAACTTCTCCTGTGCAGTATTCGACCACCGATACGCTCTGATCTGCGGCTTACCAAGGGAATTCCGACTCGAAGGACCAAACTGTTAAATAAAATTAAGAATTCAATACACAGGAGGTTCAGATTCAAAAGTTTACTAGTGTACACCAGGAGGCAAAAAACGTACAAGTACAGAATTTTGTCTGACATGAAACAGGAAGCACACAATTTTATATAGGTTTAACATTCAAGCTATGCCCACCTTACTGACGTGATATGTCACAGGGCATCTACATCACTTTAGCTTACAAGCCTCTATTCATTTAATCTGCTGATGCTGTATATTTTAAAAAACTTTTCCTCTAGATACAATACGGCCTTGCTATCCAGCTGGTCAGTCATAATGTCTTTCTGTAAAGTTACTTGTTCAAGGTTTCATATCAGTTCGAATACAATAGCAGCTTCAGTCTTTTAATGCATGTCTTTGTTCTTTGTTACACTTTCTCACACAGCTGCGTGCTATCTAAGTAACACATATACAAGGCCAGATCATTCCAACAGGCATAGCTCTCAACCTTCCATCTCCGAAATGAGGAACACTAGCCCTCATAATGTGGAACAAATGGGCAAAATGTGGAACACATACTAATAGCTTATTAACAACTTCACCTAGGAAGGCCATAAGATGGTTAAAATATGCTGGTTTTACTTATAAAGAAGATATTTTAATGAATTAATATGATTCATTTCTATTTACCATGGATTTCACTTAAAAAATTCCTAACACTGAATGTGTGACAGAGTCTTTCAATGTGGAACATTGAGGAACTTTGAGGAACATGAACTTTTTAAGACCCCAAATGAGGTACATTCCTCGTAATGAGGTACACATGAGAGGTATGCCAACAGGAAAGAGCAGAAGATTTCATTATTTCACACATTTAATTTCCTGACCCAGCAGATAATCACTTGTGAAAAGCATAAACATTAAAACTTGCTAAGCTAGCACTCTGCCAGGGTCAGAGATCAGCTTTGCTTCAAGCCACACTGCAGTTTCGAAACTACTTCACATTTAGACATGAATTAATTTTACTACTATATGATTAATAGAATAAAATGCATTATATACTACTTTGCTTTTAAACTAGCATTTCTCATATATTCAAATACACATTTTTCTAACAGTACACAACTGTACTATGTTCTTCGTGTTTCACTGTTGCAGTCATCACTTTTGGGTAGATTCCCAAAGCTAAGGATGGGAGGAGGAATTTAAATAGAATTAGGACCAGCTGAAAGGCCCTGCAAGACTGCAGTGGCAAAGCCAGCTCTGGATTTAGAGAACATTGGCAGATGGTAATGCTTGGTGAAAGTATGTGCAGAACTCCAGGTAGCAGCTTCTAGGATGTCCCTGTTAGGGACGCCTCTGAGAAAGGCTGTAGAGGCAGATGCAGCCCTGGTAGAGTGGGGTCTGATCCCCTGTGTGATATGTTTTCCATGGTATTTGTAGCAGAAATGAATGCAATGGCCTATCCATTTGGAAATAGTTTTCTTTGAAATAGCCTTTCCCTCTGCCCCTGCAGCAAATGCATCAGATTTCCTTTAAGGTTTAGTTCTAAGTAGAATCTAAGTTGTCTGTGCACATCTAAGGAGTGCAGAATCTGTTCCCCTTCGTTCTGTGGATTAGGAAAGAAGGTTGGCAAATGTATGGACTGATTAAGGGCCACACTGGATACCACTCTGGGCATGAAGGATGGATCAGTCCTGAGGGACACCCTGCCCGCATGAAAGATGATGAAAGGCTCCACTGCCATGAGGGCCTATAATTCAGATACCCTTCTTTCTGAAGTGATTACTAAAAGAAAGCTGTTTTCCAAGAAAGGAATTTTAAGTCCGCAGTGGCAGCTGGCTGGAAAGGAGGAAGGGTGAGCTTTTCCAATACAAAATTGAAGTCCCAGGCTGGAGTTGGAGCTCTTCTGGGTGGTCATAGATTTTGGCCCCTCTGAGGAACTGCTTAACCAGTGGATGAGAGAAGGAGGTGGTTCTGTGTTATAATGAGCTGAGATGGTTGAGGCATGAATTTTGATGGAGGAGAAAGACAGGCCCTTATGAAGCATCTCAGTTAAGTATTGTAAAATCTGAGGTAAATTGGGCACTGTTGTGCTCATTCCTTGAGATTGTTTCCAGGCACCGAATCTTTTCCATTTTTCAGCATAAGACTTTCTGGTACTAGGCCTCCTTGCCTCTAAAATTATATCCATCACTGGTTTACTGAGGGATGGTAAAGGAGAAATTATGTAATTAGCCAGGCTGCTAGATTCAGTGTTTGAAGTTGAAAGTGCAGAATTTGGTTCTCCTGCTGAGACAATAGAGTAGGAGTCAGAGGCAGGTGCCAGGGGTCCACAGTGAAACACTGCACAAGAGGGGGAACCAGTGTTGGCGTGGCCAGTCTGGTGCAATCAAAATCATCCTTGGTTTGTCTTGTTTGATCTTTAGTAGTACTTTGGAGAGCAGAGGCAGAGGAGGAAAGGCATAAACTGATAGTTTTTTTCAGCTGAAGGACAGAGCATCCACTTTCCAAGCTTGTTTGTGGGGAGTCCTTGTGCAGAATTTCTCCAACTGATAGTTTTGGGGGGAGGAAAACAGGTCTATATCTGGGCTCCCCCATTTGCTTGTCAACATGTTGAAAATCCTTGGTTCCAGTTTCCACTCATGTGGGTCCAAGAGGTTTCTGCTTAGTTCGTCTGCCAGTGTATTTAGTTTTCCTGGCAGGAATTGAGCTTGTAAATGTACTTGATAGCTCAGGGCTGTGTTCCACAATGCCATGGCTAGTCTGCAGAGGGGGTAAGAATGTGTATCCCCCTGCTTGTTTATGTACCACATAATAGTGGTGTTGTCTGTCTTTATCATTAATTGTCCTGGAAGAATGTGGTCCTTGAAGGCTGTCAGAGCATTCTGTACAGCTAACATTTCTTTTTGATTGACATGCAGGTGCATTTGACTTAGGTTCCATTTGCCCTGAATGCACTTCAGGTGAGCCCCCCAAGCATAGTCTGATGCATCTGTTGTTAAGGTTTGGGTGGCAGAGGGTGGTGTGAAAGGTAGTCCCCTGTTTTGGTGACAGGCCTCTGCCCACCAAAGGAACTCTAGGCGTAGGCGAGGTATGATAGAAATCATTGCTTCTAGATCCTGTGAATGTTGACACCATAGGCTTTTGAGATACCATTGCAGTTTCCTCATATGTAGCCTTGCATATGGAATTAGAAGAATGCATTAGGACATGAACCCCCAAGGCTTGCAGTATTTGCCTTGCAGATAACTGGGTTTTTGTGGCCACTTGTTTGAAGTAGATTGTCAAATGAATCTGTTTCTTTGGCGTGAGGAAAGCCATCTGGGAAGTTGTATTCAAGCTTGCTCCCAGGAATATAATTTGTTGACAGGGTACCAGGTGGGATTTCTTTTCATTTATGATGTACCCCAGACAAATGTGATAAACCCAAATTTCTTCCATCTTCCCTGACTAAAGCACGCTTCTCCGCCCAGTGGATATAAAAATGCCCCAAGATGATGATATGCTTCCCTAAAAAAAAAGAAGAGAATGTTATTAATCAGGACAACGCCTATCTAATATATGATAAAAATGCATTTGAAGACCACCTCCCCAATCTCTTAATAACTTCAATGGAACTACCTTCTCTAGCTAAATCTGAAGCCCTGCTGATTCTAAAAAAGTGAGCTGCAAACTTATCTGCAGGAAATCCCATGCAGTGTAAAACTCTCCTAACCAAACCTATAAATCTACTACTCAAAACCATCTTCCTATCCATCGAACAAAAAACTAACTCATCTACACTCCCCATCCGCCTCCTCTTGAATTCTTTGGCCACCGTTACTGGGCAAAGGTTAGGATTCCTGTCAGGCCTGATCACCACCATGAATCCCATACCCAATTGATCTGTCTTACTCTTCCTTAATGCAATAGTAACCTCTCCCTCAGCTACGATAACATCCTTCCAACATAATGAACCTAACAACTCCGAAACATGGAAGGTGCCAAACTATAACCATGTACATAGCATACCCCACAAGAAGTAATCCAAAGACCCACCTTGTAATAACCCTAACCCTCTCAACAAAACTTTCAGTACTTCCCTCGTAACCAGCCATCGAGTGTCCCTATGTTCCACCACCACTCTCCCCAGCCCCTCAACATCCACCCAAATGTCCAGGACTTTGTGAAATCTTGCAACCCTGCTACCTTAGCAAAAATGCTAATAGCAGCCAAATCCACTTTGACCGTCTGCAAAGCCTTGGCTATCCCCCAAGCACAAGCCACATATCGCAACAATAATTCCTCTGACCACACCCCCTCCTCTTCTGGCAACTGCAAAACAAACTGATTAAAATAAGAAAGAGCCCTACCATAAGCCTTCCTCATAGAAGGAGCCCAGGAATGCTGCACAAACCACCTGGCTATCTTGACCCAAGATTCCACACCTCCTTCAGCAGGGTTTCTGGCACATCCTCCATCCATGGAGCCAACCCTTGAAACCTGCAAAACTTAAATCGGAGCAAGCTATCAGCAATATCATTCTTAACGCCAGGCATGTGCACTCCTGTAAAAGAAAAATTTATTAACAGGCACTGCAAAACCAGTTTACGTAAAACCAATAACAACAATTCTGACTTAGCTGTCTTCTTTTGCAATGCCCTCACCACATGTTTTCCATAGGAAATCATTGTCAGTGCCATTTCAAATTGTGCACCAGCAATAATTCCCTTCTTGTGGGAGTTTTCTCCCTTCTTCATGTGATAACAGAGTTGGTATATATATAACCTCCATAGGACAGAGGGCTTTCCTCATAATATTACAAAGTGGAGGGGAATTGCCCCTCAGCAAAAACATTTTAATGTTAATTCTTTCATCCTTCTGTGTTTCAAATATTGTTTTTCAAAATTTCTGATATTTGGCATTATACAGATTGATGATAGGAGAGTCCTGCATCACTCTTTAACTACAGATACCAGGAAAGCCATAACTAAAAATGCCTTCCTCACACATTTAGAACATGCCCTCCCAAACAATGTTCTAAATTCATCACAAATGTCAGAAAACAGAACTCTAAGATTCATTTATCTAGCTAGCCATCACGAAGCCACATCAGCATTTCTGCCAAATCAATAACCATCAAACTTCTTAACAGTAATTATTGTCCACCACTAGCTAATAAATTAAAGAGGAAAACAAAACTCTTACACACCGTATAGTGAGGAAAGCAAACTGCATATCAATACCAGTTTTTGTTTCACTGTGGATCTCTTCATGATTTTTTACAGGGTAAGTATCTGTCTTTCATGCTCTAGTAAGTTATTACTGCACATTTGTGTCATCAGCTAGTTTGTTGTTATCTACAACTGCAAAACTGCCTTTTTTAAAAACTGTAAGCTGGTATCACTTGATATAATTGCTGTCTGTGCTTTTCTGGCTTCAGTTTGGTCATGGCAGAAAAGGATCTATGGACCAGATCACACACCTGACTAAGAAATGTATTTATACAGATTTGTTTCACTCATCAGCCGGCCTTTGAGCCACCTTCATGTGCCTCCATGTCTTTTACTCTCTCTCCCAACCCTGAACTGCTACCCTCCTGCTCCTTGCTAGCCAGGGGTCTCATGACTTCTCACAAGGTCATCCATGTGCTAACTCAGTATGAGCCCCACAAAATGAGGAATCTAATAGGGAGTTGAAGGTGCAGAGCCAGAAGACATTGTAAATTCAGTAAATTGTTCAAGGTCCCTAGCTGTCAAGGTGTCTAGTGCAGTGATATTAGGATGCCATTGCCTTCCCCTCTCTTTTAGCCTGATATGGCCTGTGAGACTCCTGGTCCCCACCAGAGATCAGACAGGAATCAGGTTTCCCTAAGCCCTCCCTCCATCCCAGGATAGGAGAGTTGGGCTTTGGCTGCTCCAGTCTGTCTTTTCTCAGCTGACTCCACTACTGGCCTAACTCATGTCACTGGTGAAGCAGATGGATGCCTTGTCTGTATTCCTTCAGGCTACATATCCACACAGGTTTTTTAGGAACATAATATCTAAAGATTTCAGCCTGTGTTAATATTTATTGAGGAAAACTAAATACGTCTGTGCAACTTTGTTCTCAATGTCATAATGTATCATTTCAAAATAATCCTATTCATAGAGCTGTAAGATCTGCCATCTTTGGAACAAATTTGCCCAGATATAACCAAACAAACACATAGTCATGTTGTCTAATGAAAATATCCAAAAGCCTTTTTATTAAAAATTCAAGAAATTGCTATTTCTGGCAATTCATAACAGTTTCTTTTTTATCTTTCACAGGAAGGATTTACTCTTGATTTTACTTCCTGATCACTTGATGGGCTTCTTAAAGGTCCAATATCTGGGGCTCCTCACTATTTGTGTTCTGATGAAGTGTGATACTTAATAAGACAAAAACATTCAAACATTTTAATTTCATGAATCTTTATTAAAAAGGCTTTTGGATGTTTTCACCAGACAACATGATTGTGCACTTGTTTTGGTTATATTTGATTTTTACTAATGACAGTGGATCTGATTAGATACCTATTTGTTTGTAATTTTTTTTCAAAATATATATAGCTATACACATGACTCTTTCAGTAAGGGCATTTTCCTAATGGCTCCAGTTTGTGACTGATCTAGTCTGAGTCCAAAAATTATTACCATCTGCCCCAGACATCTGATTTCTACAGACCTAGTTTGGATCTTTGTCATTTAAACATTATTATTATTATTATTATTATTATTATTATTTGCTTAACACTGAGCAATACATGGTTTAGCCATTCATGTTTCTCCTGTCAAACAGTGCCTCACTTAATACATCATTGGTAACTAGTCACTCTTACACCATTTTACATCAATTTGGGCTTGCATCATGAGATATGTTGTTAGTAATCTAAGATACATCTGCTTAAGCCAGTATGTCTGGTTATTATGACTGTCTATTGCTTAGTGAGTGTGTTCACACTTAGCATGCAGTATTAACATTACTGAACCTGTGTCTTTTTCACTAGAGTTAAAATGACAATTACTGCAGCTTATCTCATGTCAGTTACACAAAAATAAATACTGACTTTCAAATATCTGCAAACCTCTTGAAAAGATGACATTGCCAGATTTTAGTAAATTAAGTGGCAACTTTCTCTCAGCAAATAACGTGAACAGCAACAAGAAGAATTCCAGTTTTCCAATAACTCTGCCTAAACAAAATTGCTTTTGAGAGGACAGTTGTAGTAACAATGCAGGTAGAGGAGATTTTAAACACCCTGAGAAATGAGAGTGACTTATATGAGCAATATAGTCAGTGCCAGTGCACAGCAGGTAGCACACCCACCTTTGCTGCTTGAAGATCAGAAGGCTATAGGTTCGATTCCAGCTCTGGCTGATTGTATTGCTAACACTGCAGTGCAGTACTATAAGGGAGCTGCATCCTGAGTTTGCCATCCTTCAGGTGAGATATTCAAATGAGTTCTCATTTGCAGGAGCTGGAGGTAGCTCACATGGATAATAAAAATCCCATGGCACTGATCAAAAAGAGTAAAGAAAGTTCCCCAGTGTTCTTTCCAAATGCCTTTTAATAGTAGAAATATAATCTTGGGTCTCACCTGAAAAGAGACTACTAGCCTGGCGGGACTAACTCAGTCAATAAAAGGATAAATAGATAAATAATTAAACAGTGTTCCTAAAAGGTGGCTAGGTGCAATGTTTTAGATATTTGGCAGATAATGCTAGTTGGGGTAGTATTCTACAGAACGTTGTACAGAATGTTTACTTTGCATCCAGCTCAAGCTGGTTCTGAGCCCATCCACATCAGTGTTAGATCTTCTATGCTGTGCAGTGTACCACAACATTACTAATAATAAAGCTAACCATGGGGCTTTTGTTACTGTCACTGATTTGCTGACAGTTTGGATTACATATTAAAATTATTAAATCAACTGCTTTGACTTTTTATGATGAAGATATTTAAACCTTTATTATGGTGTTGTGCACTATATGATTAAAAAATTATCACCTGCACCAGTATGAGATGAAGGAAATAAAAAATACAAATTGGAATTATAGGTACCTTGTAATTATCATGGAAATACAGTCCTGGGAAAATACTGCAAATGACTGGAACAGCTTTTCATAGGCTGGTACTAGGCTAATCGCCCTTGCAAGCTATTTTAAGCCTAGCCAGTTATCCCCTGTGAGATTCAAACCCTGTACCTTGTGTTTGTAAGGCAAACACCTTAACCATTAGGCCACCCTCTCAAACCCTTAATTGCAAATGAGACAGAAAACAAGTTAAGTTTGCTGTGTTTGTGGAAATTTAACCTGTAGTGCAATGTAAAGTCTCCCAGTTCCATTCAAATCCATTGAAAAGACTTGCATTCAACTAGAGAGTCGCACATTTCACAGTTTGGTTGCCCTGCACTTGTCTGTGTGTAGTTCAAGTAATTCTGTGTTGATGTTATTTTACTGACTAAAGTAGGTTAAAATGAAGTACTTCAATTGCTCACAAAGGTCTCACTGTTTGTGTGAGACCACTGAGATCTGTTAGCATGTTGTTCATGTTCTGCTGTGCTGTGAGACAATAGTATCAGTCTTTAAAGAGATGAGGGTATGAAGGGGCAAAGTCCTTCACATGGGGTGTGATGGGGGTGCTCCCCCTTGCATTCTTGATGCATTTTTTTCTTATTTTTGAGTTACGTTTTATTTGATTTAGGAAAAAAATATAATTTACCCTTTAAGGGTTCATTCAGCTACATGCTTAAACATATACTGAGTTATGACTGTGCAGATGAGATTAGCAAATTAGACAAACACTACAGTTATGAAGAAATGTTGTAGCAGGAGTTCAGAAACCAGACTGTACATAAATGAAAAACACATACAAATACAATTATTATTATAACACAACCGGACATTTGCAACCATCTTAAATATTGCCTTATTTATGGACATAGCAAATGACAATGCTCTAAATTTGCTACTTAGACACTGGGCAGTGCAATGTTCCTTAGTGTAAGAACAGCATAAAAGAGAGCATGACGTAAAGAGTAAGGAATTCAGGAAAGCTAGTTGAGACCACGACAACAGAAACAGTTGAAAAAACAAAAATGCAGACTCCTGTCGAAGCAAGCCCTTCCTGAGAGACAAACAGTGCAAGAATAACTTAAACCTTTTCTTGCCAACGCCAATAAAAAGCGAACATAAACGGAAAAAAACTTGATAGAACACAAAACCTTAACGCAAAGTTTATTGAACTGAAACAATAAAACGAGCGTTTTCACTGGAGACATTGCTACAGCTTCATCAGAGATCCTGATGAAGCTGTAGCAGTGTCTCCAGTGAAAACGCTTGTTTTATTGTTTCAGTTCAATAAACTTTGCGTTAAGGTTTTGTGTTCTATCAAGTTTTTTTCCGTTTATGTTCGCTTTTTATTGGCGTTGGCAAGAAAAGGTTTAAGTTATTCTTGCACTGTTTGTCTCCCAGGAAGGGCTTGCTTCGACAGGAGTCTGCATTTTTGTTTTTTCAACTAATTCAGGAAAGCTAATGCTTCTCCTGTGTGCCTAGGAAAGCTGCATATGTCATTGTAATAGAAATTTAAGCAAAAAAATGTTGCATTTCTAGTAGAACTGGATATACAGATGACTGTAAAATGAAGAAAAATAAGTTTTCTCAGAATACATTTGGATAAGTGCTAATTGCTCAGATTTCCTCATGTATGTGTTCATAGCAAACATTTCCTTCACATGGTGCGGAGAGTTTGAATTCTGCAAAAATGTAACTCACTTTTGGTACGAGTGAGGATGGAAGGCATACCTGTGAATTTTGAAATGGATTGTGTAAACACTGTAGCTATTGTAAATAAAAAGAAATGCAGGTTATGAAAAAGTGGCAAACAATATCATTGCTGGGAGTTCAGGACAGTGTGTGTGTGTGTGTGTGTGTGTGTGTGTGTGTGTGTGTGTGTGTGTGTGTGTGTGTGTGTGTGTGTGTGTGTGACACTACATACATGAAGAAGAACAAAGCTGTGATTCAATTCCTCCCCCTGCTTGTAGTGCATTTGAAAGTGTTGGTGTTCCTAACAGAAAGGTTTGCAAAAATTCTCTCCAGAGAGTGTTTTCTCCCATTAACGTTGCTTTTTTGGCAAAGTCAATAGGAGAAAAGTGATCCAACCACACCAAGGAAACTGAAGGGAAAATCTATCCAAACTTTTGCATTCAGTACCCAAAATCTGTATAGATTCCTGCACCTAAAAATAAACTTAAGTTGGGGTAATTCCTCTTTTTGTCAAGTAGAAGATCATCAGATTTTATTTTACTGAACTGCTGCCTTAACCCTGGCACTGCTGCAACTGGCCCGACCTTTGTCCAGCAGTCTGATCCCACTGTCACAGTTCCAAGTAATCTGCATCCAGATGCTACCACACCCTTGGCCACTAACATTAGGAAGCATCTGTTTGGAGGATACCCTGAAAGAGATGCATTATTTGGGAGAACAAACGTGTCTCCAGGGTTGTAAGTTGTGATATATCATTACCAAATGGAAGTCAGGTCAGTAAATATTTGTTCAGCCTTTCAGGTCTAATGAAGGTAGTGCACAGTTTATTTATTAATGTATTTACAGTTTGATGACTGCATTGTTTAACTAGATTGTGGTCCATTTTAGTTATACAGGCAGATGCTAGTATCAGAAAGGGATGGTTGCGGTATTATGAGTATGCAATGGTGAATGCTCACTGGCACACTATATTTCAGTGCCCTGTGAACTTGTAATTAGTTTGTACCTCAGTGTGATTCTTTGCTAGATCTACTGTTCTGCGGGGTACATCTTGGCCTTTCCTGCTACTAATCCATGCACAATTATTTTGTACATTAAAGCTTCTATTACTTAGTAAAGCTGTCAAATCATTTAAGTTTCATGCTCAAGATGTAGCAAAAGGTAACTGCACAACAGAAGCAGAGATTGTAAGATAAAACAAAATATGTCACAGGTAACACGAGTTGTTTTTTTAAATAGATCGTAAGATAAAACAAAGTATGCCACAGGTAACACAAGTTGTTTTTTTCTAAATAGATCATAAGATAAAACAAAGTATGTCACAGGTAACACGAGTGTTTTTTAAAGAAAACACATCTGACAGATTACAAGATAAAATCATACAAATATTAAGCAGAAACACTCTAAAATTTAAATTTATCAAACTAGCAAACTCTAAAACAATTATTTACCACTTACTATAGTGTTTACACAGGTCAGATGATACACTTAGATCATTTCCCTTCTATCTAAAGTATTGCTAATCTCCATGCCCTCAGCCTTTCACAGGACATATCTGACAGATTAGATTCCTGTTGTTGGATATTCTGGGTCCCCTTCAAGCAGTCACCCCATTATTATAGTACTGAATATTTAAAGTTACTACAATATGGAAATGAAAATCCACCATACACAAACAGGGCTGACTTAAATCAAATTTATTAGCACTGAGTAAGTCATTTCATTTTCTGTTTAGCAGATTTTTGTCTTATTATTATTTTTAGTTTAAAGTCCATAGTTCTAGCCAACAGATTCTTTATTTTTGTCATAATTTAAAACCTGACTGAGAACACAGATATTTCATAAAAGCAAGAATCCTTCAATTTTACTAAATAAATACTTAGATCTGTGTTTTGTATAATTGCTGGAGAAATCCATTGCTTCTCTGCTTTCATATAAGTAAACCATTTTTTCTAGCTATCTTTTATAGCTATGCCAACATTTGCTTGTTTTTAGAATTCAGAGAAAGCCATTTTAACACCTTTATTGAATTACCACTCAACTCATTAACACCTATGTAGTGAACAATGTCAGATCTCTAGCAACCTATACACAACTTGCATTCCTAATCATTTGCTGAAAAATACATTTAAAAAGCATAAGATAGATAAATGTAAATATTGTGGAACAGTAAAAGCTATAAAAACTGCACATTTAGCAATGTTATCAATAAGAAGTACTATTTAGAGTGATAATAGTAAGTTCATTCTCAGTCGTTCCATCGTTTTCTTTCAGCTTTTCTCGGTTAGGGGTTGCCACAGCGGATCACCTGTCTGCTCATGATTGGCAGTGGAGTTTTACAGTGTTGAGTTGCCAGCCCAGTGCCCAACCTTCCACAGAAGGCACACACACACACTCACACCTAGGGCCAATTTAGAGTGTCCAATCCACCTGCAGCATATCTTTGGGATGTGGGAGGAAACCGGAGCACCTGGAGGGAACCCATGCGACCACAGGGAGGACATGCAGACTCCGCACAGAAGGCACCTCAGCCGAGGATCGAACTGGAGAACCTCTTGCTGTGAGGCGACAATGCTAACTACTGCACCACAGTGGCCGCCCTGTTCTCAGTCTTTCCATAAATACAATATATATTATAGTGACACTGCCAGCCCAGCAATCTGGATTTTGTAAAAAATTCTATGTTATTTGTGAATATTGATATGATTTATACAGAACTGTATTATGTCATTTGTAAATATTGATATGATTTATACAGAACTGTAGTTATGTACTGAGCTTCAAGAATGTAACCACAGCATAGCCTGCTGGAACATAGAAGATTAACTTACAAAACTTCAAGAAAATAAGTTGAAATTAAGTGCATTACGATGTGCTATAAAAGTTACTTTCAATGTAGCAAGCAGACACAATGTCTTGAAACAGAAATAATTACTAGGTTTCAAATGTAAAAGCATGTTATTGTTTTACAACTTCCATGTTCTGCAAACTTCTGAGAGATATGTCCTTCTCACACACAGATGTTAAAACTCTGTTAGTATCTGTTTAGCCTGGGAACTGAAGTCAGGTGACAAAGAGTGATGTTATCCAAGCTGACTGAGCAGTAATGTTTGATAGTAATTTAAGAACTCTCTCAGAGAGAGACTGTGTCCTTTTTGTATCTTGTCTTGGACCTAGAAACATCCTTTCAGCACTTCTGCCTATGTGTTGCTCTGTAAGTAAGTTATTTAGGCCCTAATATCTTATATATATAGATAGGAATATAGTAAAGATTAGTTTAGATGTTTTCTGTATTGATTTGAGACTGTCCTGCAATGTTGTTTTAAAATATTTCCTGTGACTCTGAACTCTGTAGTTACTGTGTTGATTGAGTATTGTCTTATTATTTTATTTATTATTAAATATATTTAAGCCTATTTTTGTGCCTGATATTTGTGAGATATATTTAAGCTCTTAGAGTACTTGCATATGTATTTGGTGACACTGTACAGGCCATTCCTAAATAGCCTTGCTCTTGGTCACACTTAACATTTGGATAATAGTAACATTACACAATAGGATTGGTCACCCTTTGTAAGAGCCTTAAGTAGCTGATAAAGAAGGGTTGGTGGCAGTGATAACTACCTTATAGTCTGGGGAGAAGGGGGCAAAGCTAGTAAACCTGTGCCAGCATTCCCCAGGAGTATATGTGTGTTTGTATATAAATCAAATCTCAAAGTGTGTGTGTGTCAGCTACTTGGGCAGGGACACAAAGCACTGGTTGGACAGAGAGGGTGCTGGAGGTATTGGCTTGTCTTCTCAGCTGAGATCTTAACCCTATAGCTGTGCCAGTGAGGAGTCTTATTGGTGATCTGGAGAAAGAGGGAGAAACCAGCCCCCAGATTGACTGTGATCACTGTGTGCACTTAAGGGAAACTGTACTTACTGTGTGTGTACTTGTCATCCACACATTGTGTACGTCCCTCACTTTTGCCAGTGGTGAGGATTGAGGCTCCTTGATTACTGTGCCAGTGCAGGGGTGTCACAATTATAATGTATGCAAGCCCCAAATTTTATTTTTTGCTAAATGTTCACAAACAAATTCTCATATATATTGGATACTGTACAACCTAGACATATATTGTTAGCACTTTTTTGTTAGCCAGATATAAGCTTTTAAATGACACCAAGAAATTCCTCTCTGAGTGCATGTTTATTGACATATGTACAAAAATATGAAAACATATGCTTAATTCTATAATTAGCAGTATAAAAACACTGAATATCTCTCAAGATGTGCAACTTACAGTGCAAATATCAAATATTGTTTTCTTCAACATCTTCTAAGGCAACATCTGATAATATACAACAGTTTTTAAGTCAAGTGTTTTTTTGAAATATTAAATAATATGGAAATATTGTTCATTTTCATAATTGCTAGTAGACAACTAGCACTATATCAGGTATAATGTGATATAAATGGACACTAACAATGAATTTTCCTGCCTCCCCCATGGCGTATCACACCATATCCCTAAAATAACAGGTAGGGTTCTCAGTTGTGAAAATATGAATAATTAGTGACAAATGGTGATTAATTTCTCACTGGAACACATCCTAGATTAACAATATTTATGTTAGTTTGTTAATAACTCCTTGCACCTTTCAATACTGCCTATTTTTAGCTGGTAAGTTGCTCAGTTGAAGAAAACAGACACAAAATGTTCTGGACACCAAAAGGAGCTATGGGTGTGAACTAGAAATATATAAAAAAGGCATTAGGCTTAAATAAATTAAGACATATGCAAACATATATTTATATAAAGGAAAGCAAACCATATTAACATGTTCTCAGTTATACGCATTCTACATCACATGGATTGTTTTATGTAACTATAATCAATCCAGCATTACATAAATTGCTGCCTTTTCTTCCTACATAACATTCTGCTTGTATTGTTCAAACAATTTCCATTTTTCTCTGTGTAATTTGCACCGTTCCTTTTCTAAAGATCACACTTCCAGTTCGTGTATCTCTACTACAATATTAAATAGTTCAAATACAATTGGTGTAATCTTTGGCTTTCATTATCTAGTATTTTTTTTTCTTTTTTGGCAGCCACCAGAATTAAGCTTAACAAGGCCTTTGTATGTCTGGACAATTCAGATCTGGTACCCCAGCGCAAACTCATAATTTCCTTAGTTACACCCATTGGTCACCCAATATTTTTGACAGAGTACTCTGTAGGGAATTTTTGAAGTCTGCCAACCCATTACACTCGCAGACCATATGTTTCCAATTACTTCTTTCTTCCCCATCACACAGCCAACATTTGCCATCTACCTGAGGAAAAATTCTTTGGAGTCTGCTTGGAGTATAAAAATACCTATTCAATACCTCCAAGCAAAAATCCTAAATCTTCTAGACTTTGTTGCTTATTTGGGAGCCACACACACATCCTTCCACTTTTCCTTGTGCATTGCTTATCCAATCTCTCTTCCCAAACTTTTCTAACCTCCTCTGATTGATTCCTATAGTTATTGTGCAATATTTTATCCTCCCTACTAATTGTTTCTTAGGATAGGCAAGGCAATCTGCAGCCTGTAGTCTAAATGTCTTCTTGGCTCCTCCCATTCTATTACCTTTCCCTCTTTACTTATTTGCTCCAATACCTTGAGTCTTTTGCCAGTTTTCTTCAGTGAATTCCAGCCCCCTCTTGCCTATTCTCTGCACCTCTAACTGCAGTCATCTCTATCAGCAAAATCTAATTTCTCCATTCTTTAGTTGGCTTAGTTCTTAGTATACTTTCTGTATATATATTTTTTAATTTCTCCATATCTTTTGGGTTTTTAATATTATGACAGGAATGAACCCCATTCCTAAGTCAAAGTACAATTAAAGTTCATGAAATTAGTATTGTTTCAATCTTTGATGTCATCCAAAAGTGCTCTTCACAGCACTCGCAATGTGCCCAGTAATTATTCCTTCTGTAATTCGTACGAGAGTTACATAGATTAGTAACATATCTAAATACAATTGTAGATTCTTTTTTATAAGACCCATTGCTCCAACTTTTGGAACTGTCTAGGTATCTTTTTTCCACATTGCTCTTGTTTCTGCCTGCAGATCCTGATATTTTATGACTTTGTGTCTTTCTGTACTTAAGACACTGTGGTCACTTGGTGTAGCAATTTCAATAATCAATGCTACTTTTGTCTTCTTTTCTTGGACCACTATATCCAGTTTTCTAGTATCTATCATTTGAACTGTTGGTAATGGATGATCCCATCTGATATAAACTTCATCATTTTCTATGATGCTTTGTGGCTCATGTTTCCAGTGTTTTTCAGCTTCTTCAATACCATAATGTCTGCCCAATCCCCAGTGCAACAGTCTTGCCACATTATTATGCCTTTCAGTATACAGTCCTTCTGCCATTAGTATGTCACAACCAGCAACAAGGTGTGCGACTGTTTCCAATTCAATTTTATAAAACCTACATTTGTCTGTTTCTCCCACATGTTCAATGGACTTTGTAAACCAGCGTGGACATAGCCCACTATCTTGGGCTGCCAATATTAACCTTTCATCTCTTGGTTTGAATTTGCCTCTCCTTAACCATTCCTGCATTTGTTCCTGATCAACATGAGGTTCTTCCAGAAGTTTTCTGTACTTGCAACTATATTTATGCATCTTCCACATTTCATGCCTTCTCATCTGGTCCTTCACCTTATATTATTTCTTTTGTTTTTTGGCACATTCAGTTGCTCCCTGATTTTTATCTACTTCTGGTTTGATTTCTATTCCTGCTTGACATCGATATGCTTCTGCTAAATTAAGCAGAGAAGTCATCTTAGATTTATTCTTCTCATGTTTCAAAACTTTCACTACATTTGGGTCTTATGAGATAAGCAGATATGTGTGGAGTCCAACAACTGCAGATCGATAAATGTAATCGGTTTCAAGAAGGCCCATCCTTCCTTTGAAATGGAGAATATATAATCTTCGTATGCACTGATTTTTATAAATGATTTGGTGAGCATGAAGCATCCTTCTTGTTTTTATATCTAATCTGTCCAACACGTTTTGGGGCCAGTTAATCACTCCAAAACTCTAAGTTAGGACAGGAAGAGCAAATTGGTTTATAGCTTAGATTTTGTTCCTAGATGTCAACGCTGTTTTCAGGATTAATTTAAGTCTTCTAAAGTATTCCTTATTACGTTTTATTTGCATTTGTTCATGTTTTATTTTTGATCCATCATCAATTCCCACATATTTATACACTCCATCTTGCTCAAGTTTTTTATATCACATTCTTGTCCCAAACTGATGTTTTCCTGGTGCTGCACTTTTCCTGCTTTAAAGGTTGCTTTTGCACACTTGTCAAGACCAAATGACATTCTTATATCATCTAAAAATGTTTTGACAACCTGCAACTGTGCTTTCAGTTCCTCATCTGATGAGCTATACAGTTTTAAATCATCAACAAAGAGAAGATAAGAAGTCTTTACACTTTGTTGTTTTTTAGGATCAAAATTGTAGCCATGGCCTAAGTCAAGTAAACTGCTTAATGGGTTAATGGCAAGGCAGAATAGCAACGGTGACATAGAATCACCCTGGAATATCCCCCCCTTTGAATTTTTATCCCTGGGATAATAATCTGTCCTTTATCATGGCTTAATTGCAAAGTGGTCTGCCACTGTTTAATGGTCACTGTAATGTAGTCGATCAGTGTAGGGTGTATCTTATACATTTTTAAGCACTCTTCTATCCATGAATGTGGGATACTATCAACTGCATTTTTATAGTCAAGCCACGCCATACTTAAGTTCTTCCCCTTTTTACAGTTCTCCAGTAAAACAACAAATGATTCTTTGTTCCATGTTACTTTCTTTTATTGCCTTTGTTCTACTGCCATAATTGAGTTTTCTTCTGAATGACTATAAACTGTCAGCATCAGTTCCCATGTATAGTTTATATGTCATCAGAAGGCAAGATATTGGTCTATAATCTTTAGGGTAGCTTGCAGGTTCACTCTTAAGAAGGAGCATTGTTTTGCCTGGTTTTAGCCAGGTTGGTGTCTGTTTGGGGTGCACATATAAATAGTTCTTACTCATGGCTAAATCTTTGTGCAAAGATGTTAATACTTTTAACCAGAAGTTAGGTACTGCATCTGGGCCTTGGGTTTTCCAGTTAGAGGCTTTTCTTAACTTTGTTTCAATCTCTCTGGCTGTTACTTCATCCCATTTCATATTCTGTACCATTAAACTTCATATTCCTTCTTTTTCTTCTTCTATCCATTTAGCATCTTTGTTATGTTCCAAGGGATCTTCATAGATACTTCTCCAAAATGTATCTATTTCCTCTTTTTTGGCTGGTCTTTCAATTCGTTTTACCTTTTTTCCCAATTCTGTATAAAACTTTTTTGTGTCATCTATAAAATGCTTATTTTGGACTTTTCCTTTATATTTATCTTTGTATCTTCTAAGTTTTTCTTCATAATATACCGTATGACTGTTGTTATTCTTCTTAAGGATCTGCATCCAAAATGATACTGTCTCGTTATTTCTTGAATTTCCCCTCTGCTTCTCATCATCATCCCTTTCCACTTCAAATTATAGCTTTCTGCTTGTGTTATGTATATGAAACTTAACTATGTAGCTCTAAAATAGCCCTTCAAATCAGGTAATCCTAAACCACCTTGGTCTATTGGAAGGATCAACTTATCCCACTTAATCCATCACAGGAACCCATTATGATAACCCCTGAACCTCCATTTATTTTAGCAAAATCTTGCACCTGAACCTGCAGGCTTATAAAAGATTAACTTCTATTTCAGTGGCAGACCTGAAAACTCTCAGAGGGTATGTCAGTATTGGTGATGCAAAATGGTTGATGGGCTTTGGTGGGATTTACTGTGACTCTTTATGAGACTAAAGTGAAGGCTAAACATTCTCATCTTCAAAATCTTCCATATCTTTCCTCAGTCAGATCTTATCACCTCACTTTTCCTGGAAGCCATCTGCCTCTTTGACTCCCTTCCTTCTGGACCTTAGTGGTTAACCTCATGTTAAAATACAAAAGTTTGCAAATGGAAATTGTGCATTTAAAACAATGTATCAATTTAAACGTTACACCACAAGGCTTGAGAGTTTTTAAATTTCCCTTTGGTTTAATGTATGATGCAAATATGATTGAAGACTGTCCCCCGGATTTTCTATACCTTGCACGGCATGCAGGATTAGTGCAGGAGCTCCAGCAGGCAATATGTCTGCTGTGCGATCCAGGAACAGCCTGCAGGGGCGTGCACGAGCGCTCCTGCACTAGTCCTGCACGGACTAAGCCCCTGTATGCAAATCACCCCATCTGCAGGAGAAATCCATGCAAATGAGGAGAATTTGTGATCCAGGAAGCTTGCAACTGGCCATGTAGGACTAGTGCAATCTGCAGAAATGTACTCAGTTAGTAACCGAGTACATTTCTGCAAAATCGAAAACGGAGCTGTGACAGCTCCAAATAAAGTCTGCATATCAGTTAGGAAGCATGCCAATGGCCAAGTATAATGCCATTGGCATTGCAAACAGCCAAAAAAAATTAAAAAATCAGCTTTTATTTTTTTAGCCAATCTCGGCTGTTTAAGCGTAGGGCAGCGGTGCACAAATGGGATCGAGGAGAAAATAACAAAATAAACCTAAATTAAGCATTCTAACTAAAATCACTATTCTGCCATGCAAGTCAATGGCAGGCAGAAGACAACATGGCCAGTGAGTAGTGGTTGGTAAGGGGGAGTCTCAGTGTGAGACATGTAACTATGCATTAGCAGGCAATCCTATGCAAATAAGGGGAATGATAGTGAATCCCAGTTTTCCCCAGCATGCTAGTTAGGTCCCAACAGTGTAAGAGTAGCTTTGTGCAAGCCTAGGAGTTAGCTGACATCATGGGGGGGGGTGTCAGGCATACTGTAAGCGGATTGGAGCCCTGTGGCTTGGGTTTGCTCCTAGCTTAGCACAGCTAAGCAAGGATGTGTGTCTGAATCTGCCTAGCACTCTTTACATTGTCTAAGTGGGTGTGCGTGCCACACACCGCATTTTAAAGGAAGAAAAAAAAAGTTAAACCAGGAAATAGCAGCACTGTGCACATTGGAGCACACTGTTTGTGCAGCGAGCCACCAGGCTTAAACAGGAAGGCAATGGGAAGAGAAAACAGCAGTAGGAAGGTAATCAAGTAGAACTAGCATAGCTGGCAGGTGAAATGTATCAGAATCAGCCAATTACACAGGCAGCAGACCAGCCCAGCCCAGAACACTACTATAAACTAAGCAAACACCTTCCCCTCTGGTTTTTATCACACTCTACACCACTGGTGTATACAAGCGGGGAACTTTTAACAAACAAACCTACAAAATGATAGGGGCTGCAGAAGGCAACATAGAACAACATGTGCAAGAGGCTGAGGGTGGTGAGGATGTGAATGCTGCCAATCAACCCACAGTAAGGAGACAGAGAAGAGTGTACAGACCCAGTTTAAACTGCCAGGGGCTACATGAGCTGGAGATAGTGGAGCGCTATATGGTGGACAGGGACTTCCTATAGCAAATTGTTGAGCTGTGCCGGCCACACCTGACATACCAAACTGACCAAGGGGAACCCATCCCAGTGGATATCAAGGTATGTGTAGGCCTAGGAATACTAGTCATAGGTACCTCCCAGAGCTCAACTGGGGATATCATGGGGATCTCACAGGCATCAGCATCCAGAGTATTCCACCAGTTCCTGGATGCCATGTCAGCATATGCCATTAAGCATGTATATTTCCTCAACACCCGTGAGGTGTTGGCCAGCAATATGTGTCTCTTCCACCAAATAGCAGAATACGCTGAGGTAGTGGATGCTATAGACGGCACTCACATACGCATCAAGGCACCACCCAGTGATCAGGGTAGGGCCTACATCAACCACAGGGGCATCCCCTCCATCAACTGCCAGGTCATTTGCGATGCCCAGGGCATTATAATGAATGTGTGTGCTGGCTGATTCCCACATTTGGCATCTGACGCAGCTGTACCAGAGATTTGCCAATGGGGACATCCCCTATGGTCACCTAGTGGGGGATGCTGTTTACACACTGGAGCCGTGGCTGATGACACCCATCAGAAATGCACGCACACCTGAACAAGAACACCATAATGAGGCACACGCACAGACCAGACTTATAATAGAGCATGTGTTTGGGATGCTGAAGTCACGGTTCCGGTGTCTGGACACATCCAGTCCAGCCTTGCAGTACTCACCAGCTACATGTACCCAAATTGTTATGGTATGTGCCATGCTACACAATATGATCCTGCGGAAACAGCTGCAGCAGGAACAGCACAGGGCAGGGCCACACAGCCCCTCACCAGTGCCAAGGCCTGCACAGGCACAAAGTGACTCAGAGCATAGCACATACACTGACACAGTAGGGACCTAGGGAATGACACCTCTCTCTGACTTGCACATACAGTAAAAGGGATGCCAAACATGACACTACCTGTGCTCAACCATGTATAGGGAGTGTACTATGCGCACCCAACATAGACAGACCTCCAGCATCATCCTCAGTCCTGGCACACCCACAAGGTAAGTCAATCAACCTACCAATTGCCAAATGGAGTAGAATGTGTCGTTACCTGTATCTATGGTATGGATGTGAGCATGCAACGAAATTGGGTGGCTGAATGTTATGGCAGCAGATAGTAGACACCTATAGTGGCACCATGACATCTGTAACACATACTGGAGTCACCATAGTAGCCAGTACTGCACAGGGTGACAAAACCCACTGCAGGAAATGTGCTGGGTGACATGTGTGTCCATATGACTCACACATGCCAGTCAGGCAGGTTCGCATACCCACCAACAGTCTCAGCCAGCAGAACAGGTGTAGACAAACCCAAACAGAGCCTGTGCTATGGCCTCTGAATGATGCCTATGGGTAACCTCCCCCTCCCAGGCCTACACAGACAGACTACAGCAGGTCAGGCAGTGGGATGTTAGTTCTTAAGGGTATGAAGTCAGACACTAATATGTGGGGCAACCAAAGTTAACACCTGTAGTACACTTATATGCCACTAGTCAGTATGATAGGTTAGAATACAGAATGAAATGGAGTACCTGACATGCCAGTACAGTCATAGCAAATGTGTGCATGTGTCAGGTGTGCCCCCATCCTATGTAGATATGTAGAAGCAGTAAGGTGTGCCCCCCCACTTCCATGTAGACATGTAGAAACAGTCACGTGTGTGTCCCTCCAATCCTGTGTAGAAATGTAGTAACAGTCAGGTGTGCCCCCCAATCCTGTGTAGAAATGTAAAAACAGTCAGGTGTGGCCCCCTCACACCCTATGTAGAAATGTAGTAACAGTCAGGTATGACCCCCCCACTCCCATGTAGACATGTAAAACAGTCAGGTGTGTCCCCCCAATCCTGTAAAGAAATGTAGTAACAGTCAGGTCTGCCCCCCAATCCTGTGTAGAAATGTAGTAACATGTATGAGTAGGTATAATACGAGTGGAGCACAGATGGCCAGAGGTGGCCAAGGTAGCAGGATAGGTTGTAGCATTTGTACAATATGCAGGCCTAAGTGTGTTAGGATGGTGTGTGTTTCAAAATGTGTGAGAGTAGTCAGTATGTATGAATGCTGAGGTAAGACCTAGTGGCCATTGCCCATTACTGCTGATAACAGGGACAAGCCCTCACGACTGCAGTGCCAAAGACAATCCCCACCAGTATAACACATGCAAGCAGTAAGCCATTGTAAATGTATGGTGGTAAGATGTGTCACCATCTGAAAGACTGGCATGGAATGGCTGTTGGGCTAGATATACAAGCAGTACACAGGGGAAAGTATCCCAGACATACAGTATATATTGTGTCACTGTGAAATGGTGACACCCTTGGATTTGTACATATAGGTATGCATCACAGTAACAGGACCTGTAGAAGGGGATACCGGTGATGACTGCATGAACACCTGCAGATCACAAAGGAGGTAGGACTGATGTATTGGGAATCAGCTGATGTACCCACACATGCCAGCGTAACTGTAATGCCCCATGCATATCTGTGTGTCAGATGCAAGTAGTGTCCATAGCACAAGTGCACCCAGCCATGCAAACACCACCCACAGGCACCTCTCTGGCAATATCCCTGCTGTGGGGAATGGGTACAGTATGACCCCACCTGTATATGGCAATAGCGGAAGACTACAGCATGCAGTGCAGGTGTCCCATGCAGGTATGTCCCTTGCTGTAGATAGCACCCTGCCAGTATCCACACCACCTGATCAAGACTGATAGAAGGTATTGGCATAAACAACTATCACATCTACCCTGTCACCCCAGGGGAATATACTGTATGGTGGTCTGGAACTGAAGGACTGACAGAATGCAACGGCCTGCCACATCTGGCCTGCATCAACACCTAATGCCCCACAGGCACCTGCCAAAGGCCCGTGTCTCACACGTAATGCCAATGCATGCTATGTCATGGACACCCAAATAATAACATAACACACTCCATTTAAGTCATATGCAAGGCCATGCGGACAAACCACAGTAACATGTCCACCATATCCCACTGCATGAACTGTGTGCCAACACTAACACACACCTGTGATGTGGTGATACCCTTAGGGAAAGTATCACAGAATGCATGCATAATGTATGGAAGAGGATGGTGTGGGAGCATGGGCAGCATGGAATGTGCAGGGTCCGACACCAAGCTGTGTTCACACTATCCCTGGCTGCAAACACATAAATGGGTGGCTACACACCTGCCCATACATCACAATAGAGTAAATCTCCTGAGCCATGGCCCTTGCCTCTGGCTAACATGTGCAAATCTGTACAGTTGTGAGGCATTGCCACAGCAAGATAAGGCCATACTGCCATGTTGATGGGCGGACAAGTATGGGATCCTCTGCCAGCACTGTACCAAGGTGCTGTACTGGATACACAAACCCAGCACCAAGTGTCTGCAGCTCCCCCTCGAGAATGGCATAACTTACCATGAATACGTAGGTGTCTGCTCACAATACCAGACATAGCTGCAGTCACCCTTGTCCCACAAGTCATCACTGTGAGCAAGAATGTCCATCTGACAGTACATGAGGACAGAAAACATCACTGTGTATAACAGTACACATGTCTGAATATCTCTGCTAACAGCAGTACCATGCAGCTGAAGCAGCACAGACACAATCACCTACAGTACACACTATCCCCTGCACAGTTTGTCTCCATATTGCCAAATGATTGATGGATACAGAGCAAAAACAGTATGCTACCTGTAGGTATACAACACAAATGTCTGCACTGCAGTACAAACTACCTGGAATCGATCGACACATTCAGTACAGAAGGGCATACTGGGCATACTCTGCTCACACACTTAAACAAATGAAGGCCATGTCTGCAAACAACAGTGGGCCAGACATATCTGGCATTTGAAGATGTTAGTGCAGACACTCCTCAGTATGCAGCACTCATGCTTTGCACACACACTGGATAGGAATACAGGCATATATCCAAGGACAACACACTATAGTAAGCCAAAAGTAGACATACACAGATATGTGGAATAGAGTGACTGTCACAAGGGGCCACCCATTATGAGGCCTGTCCCACCCAGCACACAGCCAAATGGCTACAACCACATGAGGTTCAGATGACCTTAGCCACTGGTATCTGCCAGCATGACGGACTATGTGGTGCAAGTGCTAGCTGTGCAACATGACTGTACAAGGAAGTAGTCATCTAGTAGCTGTATACATGTACCTGTGGAATATACCCTGCGTGTGCCCACATGTGGTGTGTCATAGATTCATAGGTTCATACTAGGCTATCTGCCCTAGGGCATTTATAAGCCTAGCCAGAGTGTGTTTGGCTTTCGCCACCCATTTTAAATTAATTTTGTTATGCCCTTTTTCGAAGTTAGTATACTGTGCCTCTGTCTAACAGTGACACAGAAGTGATACCCGGGGTAAACCTACGATCTACCATCCACTCATCAAGATTCCTCTTGAAGAGAGTCAATGAGCGACTCTGCCTAATCTGGACTGGGATTTTATTCCAGAGTGAAGGGAGCCTCTGGGTTATGAATCTGTCCCTCCAGCATGTCCTATTTATTTCAGTGCTGAGGTTCAAGTCTCGAGCGTAGCTCAATGGGATTTGGATTTTCTGAGGTGCAGCATGTCCATTAATTCCGGGTTGGACATGGCTTTATACGTCAGGCACAGATCGCCTCTGAGCAGGCGGTATGCCACTGAGTAGAGCTGGAGTTTCTTTAACCGGGCAGCATATGGCATCTGTTTGAGCCCTTTGATCCTCTTGGTGAGGTACTTTTGGGGTCTTTCCAGTTGCTGTAGGTGTCTGGTAAGGTACATCCCAAAAGGGGCATTGTACTCTATTATGGGCCTGATGAGGGATGAGTAAAGAGGCACGATGACCTCCCCTGATCTAGATGTAAATCTCTTCATGATTAGGTGGACTATATAAAATGTTTTTCTAACCACTTTGGCCACGTGGTTTTCAAATGAGAGATTGCTATCAACTTGGGTCCCCAGGTCCCTAATTACTTCTTCCATACTTAATGGATTACCACCTATCTGTAATTTGTGGGCACTTTGTTTTTGCCAAAGGGGATGACTATACACTTTTTGGCGTTTAGCTTGAGGCCATGGCTCTGGCACCAGTTGTCTGTTTCTATGAGGCCCTTTTCTAGGATGCTTGTGTCAACTGGAGAGTCAATTATGGCGCTTAGTTTGCAGTCATCTGCGAACTTGGTCAGCCACAGTCCTTCCGTGTTGGCCTGTACCTCCGAGAAATATATACCGAACAAGAGAGGTCCCAGGACTGAGCCTTGTGGGATGCCACTTGTAACTGGTTTGGAGTCTGACATGGCTCCAGCAATTCTGGGTCCTGTCCTTGAGCCAGTTTGCAACCCATCTAGTGACATAGGGGTTTATATTTAAGCTGGTGAGCTTATCTATAATGCCCAAGTGGGGTATTGTATCGAAGGATTTTGCGAGGTCCAGGTAGGCTGTGTGGACCACCTTCCCCTCGTCAATGGCCTTGGTGACTGTTTCAAAGAAATCAACCAGGTTTAAGAGGCAGGATCTGCCCTTAACAAAGCCGAACTGGGTAGGATCCAGTGTCTGTAGGTCCCCAATATCTTTATTTATGAGGTCCATGATGATCCTTTCCATAGCTTTGCAGACCAAGCTAGTCAGGCTTATGGGGCGATAGTTTCCAGGATCCGTTGAGGCACCACCTTTGTGGTTACCACTATTGCTGTATGCCACTCTTTGGGTACATATCCTGTAGTAAGGCTGAGATTGAACAGTAGTTTTATGTTTGGGTTTAGCTCTTCTTGGAGTTCATGTAGGACGCAACCCGGGACACCGTCTGGTCCCACTGATGCTGTGTTTTTTTGCTTTGGAGAGGGCGGCTCTTACCTGAGCATCTGAGATGTCAGGGGGGCAGCACTCTGCTGGGATAGATATTTGCCCTTTTGGTGGGGGGGGGGAGTTTGCACTGAACCTGTCAGCTAGGATGTTGGCAATGTCTGTGGGTTCGGTGTATTTTTTGTCATTTTGGACTTATTCTGAGCATATCTAGGAATTCCCACCCAGGTTCCTAACATAACTAAAGAAAGCCTTGTGATTATCCTTAGTGTCCTGTGCAATTTTTCTCTCGAAGCTGGCCTTAGACGATTTTATGAGTGCCCGTAGTTTTTTGCTAATACTGATCAGAGATGCCTTCCCTTTTTGGGATTTTGCTCTATCATGTAGTAGCTTCTTCCTTCTATTGTATAGTTTGTTTATGGCTGGGGTCCACCAGACAGGACACCTGTCTTTGGAGGATTGGGTCTTGGTTTTATTTGGGATTGCATGATCCATGCATTCCTGAAGGTGTTCATAGAATGCGTTTATAAAGGATTCTGCGGTCTGGGCCGTATTTTCCACAGGCCCGGGGGCTTTGAAGGATTCCACCTCGGTTTTGAGGAGTGTGAAATTTGCTTTAGAGAAGTTTTTTACTGTGGTTTTTCTGTGCAGGGGGCGGGGTCATGATGTGAATATCCAGTGAGATTAGTTTATGGTCTGATCTTACCAGTGAGGGATACACTTCTGGTCTGGAGCATAGAGCCCCCATGTTGGTGATGATCAGGTCCAGTATGTTTTCCCCTCTTGTGGGAGTGGTAACACGTTGTTCCATAGCATTTGAGTTTATAAATTCTAGGAACCTTTGGGCTAGGGTGTTGGAGCTAGAGTAATGCTCCCAGTCTATGTTTGGGTAGTTGAAGTTGCCCAATATAATGGTGTTTGGAGAGACCTTCATATTTTCCAGTGTTCTCAGGAAGGCCGAGTGGGGTTCCTGGGTTTGGGAGGGTGGTCTGTAGCAGGCTATAAACTGGAAGGCAGTTTTACCCACTGTTAGTTGCACATGGATAGTCTCTGATGCTTTGTGCTGTGCCACCAACCTGGAGGTGTGGGTATCTTTGACGAATATTGATACTCCCCCTCCTTTTGTGGTTTGGTCCAAGTTTTGGGGCCGAAAAGCATGGCATGAGGTATAACCTGGTAGTGCTGGGGTGCTCTCGTGAGCCTTGAACCAGGTTTCTGTTACTGCACAGATATCAATGTTCTGCATGCTAAGGAGAGTTTCGAGTGTGTGCATCTTGAGGTTTAGACTTCTGCCATTGAGTAGCATTACTCTTAGTTTCTTATCCCTTGTGACACCTATGGAGGTGGGTTTGTCTTTTGAGCCTTGCCTAAAAAAGGCACTATGGGGGTGGCAAGAGCCTTTGCCAATATCCAAAAGCCCAGGGGTGACAGGTGCAAGCCATCCCTAGCGAAGCATCGTGGCTTGTCGAGCATGCCATCCCAGGCTGACAGGCATTGGTTCCCCTTTGAATTACACCAATACTTAAGCCAATTGTTGAAATTGATCATCTTGTCTTCATATTGTGGCATCATTCTTGGTGAGGGTAAGATGCTACTCAAGGTCAGGGTCATACCAGCTTGGGCTACATGCTCAGAGAGCTCCTCTATGTCTCTTTTCATGTAGTCCAGGGAGGTACGTCTCAGGTCATTCACACCAGCATGGACAATGACTGAGTCATATTTGTACTTGCCTTGGAGTGACCTGAGTGCTTGTGTTAAGTGGCGGATCCTAGCGCCCGACAGGCAGCTCACCGTGACCTTTTCCTTGTTCAGCCTGCTGAGCAGGATGTCAGTGTGCCTGACGATAGAGTCACCTATTACAAGTGTATCACGGTGTGTTGTTTAGCCTTAAGGGCTGTGACTGTTCGGCACACTGGCTTTGTGAGCTATGTGTTGCACATGTTTTGTTTTGGGGTAGCGGGTGCTTGGGTGTCTGCTTTGGAGGTCTCTGCTGCTTAGGCAGATTTTTATTTAGAGCCTCCGAGTATGTTTTTGTGTCAACCTCTAGATGAATGGTTTATGGCCCAAGCAGAGACACTACCCTCCCCATAGCTGTACTATGACAAGCCTGCTGAGGTCATCCACTTTGAAATACACCCTTGTGAAAGATGTAGGCCAGTAATCTATGTGGCTCTTCCTATAACTGTGTACTGCTGTAGTGCGATAAACTAGTTAGGTAGGAGTTCTAATCCCAGACATGGCAACTGTGTGTGTGTGTCTCTGTGTAGAGAGCAATGCTTTTTAGGCTAGTCACACTCACTACAATTCAAATGCCCTACTTTGTCAAGGCTGCTTATGTCATACACTGTGAAATACATCTTTTGGAAAACTACGGCCCAGTAATTTCCGTGGCACGTCCTATACCTGTGAACTGCTGTAGTGTAATAAACTAGTTAGGTAGGAGATCTAATCCCAGACATGGCAAATGTGTGTGTGTGTGTGTGTGTGTGTGTGTGTGTGTGTGTGTGTGTGTGTGTGTGTGTGTGTGTGTGTGTGTGTGTGTGTGTGTGTGTGTGTGTGTGTGCGTGTGTCACTGTCTGTGTAGAGAGCAATGCTTTTTTGGGTAGTCACACTCACTACAATCCAATTACCCTACTCTGTTAAGGCTGCTGATGTCGTACACTGTGAAATACATCTTTCGGAAAGGTGCAGCCCAGTAATCTCCATGGCGTGTTCAATAACTGCGTACTGCTGTAGTGTGATCAACTAGTTAGGTAGAAGTTCTAATCCCAGACATGGCAAGTGTGTGTGTGTGTGTGTGTGTGTGTGTGTGTGTGTGTGTGTGTGTGTGTGTGTGTGTGTGTGTGTGTGTGTGTGTGTTTGTGTAGGGACCAATGCATTTTAGCCTAGCCACACTCACTAAAATTCAAATGCCCTACTTTGGCAATCCTGCTGATGTCATTCATTGTGAAATACACCTTTGGGGAAGGAGTTCTCCAGTAATCCCCATGATGCATTCTATAACAGCTTCATGCTGTAGTGTGATATAAACCTCTGTTAGGGGTTATACACCCACACATGTCAGTTGTGGATGTTTTGTGTGCGTTTCAATGCCTGTGTAGGGAGCAATGCATTTTAGCCTAGCCACACTCATTACAATTCAAATGCCCTACTTTGGCAATGCTGCTGATGTCATTCATTGTGAAATACACCTTTGGGGAAGGAGTTCTCCAGTAATCCCCATGGTGCATCCTATAACAGCTTCATGCTGCAGTGTGATGTAGAACTCTGGTAGGGGTTCTATACCCACATATGTCAGTTGTGGATGCCCACACATGTTGGTTGTGGATGCGTTCTGTGTGTTTCAATGTCTGTGTAGGGAGCAATGCATTTTAGCCTAGCCACACTCACTACAATTCAAATGATCTACTTTGGCAATCCTGCTGATGTCATTCATTGTGAAATACACATTTGGGGAAGGAGTTCTCCAGTAATCCCTGTGGTGTGTCCTATAACAGCTTCATGCTGTAGTGTGATATAGAACTCTGGTAGGGGTCCTATTCCCACACATGTCAGTTGTGGCTGTTTTGTGAGTGTTTCAATGTCTGTGTAGGCAGCAATGCATTTTAGCCTAGCCACACTCACTAGAATTTAAATGGCCTACTTTGGCAATCCTGCTGATGTCATTCATTGTGAAATACACCTTTGGGGAAGGAGTTCTCCAGTAGTCCCTGAGGTGCGTCCTATAACATCTTCATGCTGTAGTGTGATATAGAACTCTGGTAGGGGTTCTATTCCCACACATGTCAGTTGTGGATGTTTTGTGTGTGTTTCAATGTCTGTGTAGGGAGCAATGCATTTTAGTCTAGCCACACTCACTCCAATTCGAATGCCCTACTTTGGCAATCCTGCTGATGTCATCCAATGTGAAATACACCTTTGGGGAAGGAGTACTCCAGTAATCTCCGTGGCGCATAATATAACTGCGTAGTGCTGTAGTGTAATAAACTAGTTAGATAGGAGTTCTAATCCCAGACATGACAGGTGTGTGTGTGTGTGTGTGTGTGTGTGTGTGTGTGTGTGTGTGTGTGTGTGTGTGTGTGTGTGTGTGTGTTTGTAACTCGTATCTGTGTGGAGGTGGTTGTGAGTGTGTAACAACTGGGCCCAATGTGGAGCGGGTTTTGCACATTTCTTATATGATGGCCCTAGTATATATCACAATGTCCACCGTACAGGGACAACAGATGTGAAATAGCCAAGAGGCTGGGGTGCAAATCGTACCCATACATGTGATATCAAGGCCAGGCAAACAAAGTAAGCAACCCTAGTATTACCCAGAGAACATTCTCAATCCATGTCTCATATATACACACATTTGCCTAGGCAACACCCACTATGTTGGTAGTACACTGCATATTGCCCACTGATAGTAACTATGGAGTGATTGTAGTGGGCTACAGATGGCATGGCACCCTGTCAATCTGTCCAATAGGCACGTACATGCAGACAGTGCATCTTCCCCATGTTCCTTATTGGACACCTGCAACAACTGTGGTGCCATCAAATGTGACCCACAAAGGACATACCATGCCTGAAAACATGCCCTGTATGGACAGATGCCACTGACACCAGGGAATGCCGTTAGCATGCTATCAATGTAGGTGCAGGGTAAACTTGCTGCCCATTACCAGTTCCCGCCACATGAGGCCAGAACTGGCACATCTGATGATAATCTGTGTACACAACATGGCCCAGACACCCCAGGTACAGTTCCACATGTCATTGTACATGCATGTGAGAGGTGTGCACATCTCAGACACCATCCATGTTTTAAACTAAGGAACACATACATGGCAAGCAATGAACAGCATTGGCCACACACTATAGCCACCCAGGTGACTGGATGGTGAACACAATACCCACCTGTGTGGGCAAATCCAGAAAGTACACCCCTGAGCCACAATGCAGACCATTGTCATGTGGCCTGATACCAAGGTATACCCATCACCTAGCCTTGTATAGCTGTCTGGCACAGTCAACCACTGCACACCCATAAAGCAATGCACCCATGCATGTCAGTACTGGCACCGTGTGTGTGTGTGTGTGTGTGTGTGTGTGTGTGTGTGTGTGTGTGTGTGTGTGTGTGTGTGTGTGTGTGTGTGTGTGTTTGTGTGTCTGTGTGTGTCTGTGTGTGTGTGTGTGTGTGTCTGTGTGTTGTATGATGCATATGATCACATTCACACTCACTACAACCTCCATTGGCATACTGAAGCATGCTGTCTGATGTCAGACACCTCCCCATACCCTCTGCCCATATAACCTCCGTATGACCCCTGTGGTGCATGTGATACATGCACAGTAATGTGCTGTGGCAATCTCACTAGTGATGAGTTGTATTGCTGGCCCTGCCAAGTGTGTCTATGTGTGTGCATCCCTGTGAGAGTGTGACTGTGTTGATGCTGGCACCTGTTCATGCAGACAGGCACATGTACTACACCTACCGTATAGCTACCATATCCCTGTTGCAGATGTCACTCACCATCACATATACATTCTGAGGGCTTCTCAACATGTAACCTATGTGGTGCATCCAATAACTGCATAGAAATGTGACAGCACTACACAGTCATCAGGGGTTTGATACCCTGTGCTGGTAGGTGTGTGACACAAACATGTTTAAGTTTTACTCTCCCTGTTATATTGCAGCAATGTTGATACTTGCTAAGCATAGCTTAGCCCTGGTAGTAATGTTCATGATCAGCTGATGGCCTCTGCACAAATTGCAGCCCTTCTCTAGCTGATTGCATGTAGAACAGCTGTGGTAACATTCCCATAGCCAATTGCATGGAAACACATTCCAATATCTAGGAACATCATGTTGGTGTTGGGCCTTTACATTCACTGTGAGCAGAAACTCAATCTGTTGTTTGGAAAACAGCATCTCAGATGGACTGGGGATTTACCTCTAACAACATACACTGTGGAAACAGGGCAACACACAGGAGGGGGATGTGCCTGATCTGACTACAGACTGTAAGTGCTGCTATACTGCATTTGGAGTAATGTTGGTTTAACAGGGTGTGTGTGTGGATATGGCTGCCCTACATGTTTTAATATCTGCCATGTCAGTGCTATGTTTATGAGGAATCCCCATCTGTAGGGTCATCTGCAGACTGGGCAGTGTGTGGTGCCTTTGGTTTCATGTATCACTCACAGAGAATCTATCTGTGAACTGCAGAAGGTAGTGTGAGGATTGCAGTCTGTAGATGGTGAAAGCCGTGACACTTACTGACTTCATATCCCTCATAGGGCATATGCTGCAACAAACCCTGTTACAACAGTAAATGTATGAGGTTATCAAAGCAACATGTCAATATTGGCCCTGTGTATGTGCTTCCAGCCACAACTCTGTCAACCTTTGTACATATGTCATGCATTAAGAGGTGCATATGTGCTGTAGACCATAATTAGTGACATCATATCTGATAACAAGCCAGTGAGATATCAGACTGCTACACATTATGTACAGTAGGGGTTATAGTTGATGACATAACCTGGACATTCTGTGGTTGTGTGTACAGTACTGAGGTCTGTGTACTTATGGTGAATGTCAACAGTGTGTGACTTCAGTGTAAAGGGTACTGGGTTCAAGTCCTGCAAGGGCTGTTCATTTTGTTGCTGGGCAGAACAAGGGCTGTCAGATACAGAGTGGTTAAGGCAGTTTTGAGCAGCTTTAAGAGCGAATGCATGGGTTTGCGTGAAGAAAAGCAGTGCTAAGCTATGGGTAAATGTACAGGCACTTACACAGTGTAGGCAGCACTTACTAGTGCGCACATCAGCTTAGCTGTTATATTGCAGCAATGTAGATATTGCTATGCATAGCTTAGCCCTCGTAACCAGGAAACACAACCCAGTCTAATAATCTGTAATAAGTGTATGTAATGCCATGTAGCATGGGGTATGAGTGTCATGTGTGGGACACAGACATATATGAGGCCTGTACAGCACTGTTATCCATGTGAATGTGTTACATACAGGTGTAGTAGCCCAGGGTATGTGCTCTCACACTGGCATGTAGTGTATCATGGCAGTACTAATGTTGACAGTGCTAACCCAGGCAAGAGCAGAGTGCTTAATGTAGTACTGACAACAGGCACACCTGCAAGCATGGCTGGACACCAAGGCCTCCCTGTTGTACCCCGGTGTGTCAGCTGTGTCACAGTATATACCCCTTACTGGGTAATGATCCATCATGTGGAATGTAACTGTAGACTACCGTCTGTACAGCACATGTTAGTGAGGGTATCTGACATGTAGTTATGGCATACATATTGTTGTTAGATGTCTGTTAATGCACTCATGCTACTGCTTAGCTACTTGCCAAGCTGATGACTGTCAGTCCCTGTACAGATGTGCAGATGGCAGGTATCCAGCTGGGATATGTACAGGCAACCTAAGCTTGAATGACACTGACATGTCTGCCCATCTGTGTAAGAAGTGGCACATATAGGAGATGTCACCCTGTATGCACCACATGCCACAGGTACCTCCACTACACTAACACAGTCAACAGAACATGTTTGGGTACAGGTCTCCATCACAGACACTAACCATGTGTTGTAATGCATGTTGCATACATGTCACCTTGACCACCTCAGTAGCCATGTGCAGGAGGCACCTGAAGGATTGGCTGATACATGTCATTCTCACCCTGAGGGTCACAACAGTAGTGCCTGTCAGTTGATTGCCAGCTGCCACCTGGCAGGTGGCAGGATAACACTGTACACACAACCCCTACACAACCCATCTCCCCTTGGACAATAGCTAGGTACACAGCTATGACCACCTGCAGGGATGGACCCCTGTACTGGCACATGTGTACATATGCATGACTGAGTATAGCAGCGTTTGTGTGTTAGCACACCTGTACATGAGAATTCCATGAGGGCCTTCACAACCAACGCAACACCCATTGCCATAGTCAGTTGTGGCTGCTGCTGTATGGGATATTACATGTACCCTGTTAAGCTCCACCTCATACCAACTACACAAGCCTTGCAGTACCAGCACAACAGTGTTTTACAAATGGGGTGATAGGCATGGGATACCCATTGTGTTCTGGCATGTGTGTATAGTTGTGCATGTCCGTATATCTGTAGTGTACAGCATTCCAAGGCCTATTACAATACCCATTGCCACACAGTAGTACAGATAGTGTTGTTGCTACCCATAGGTGAGGCATGAAAATGCAACACCCTACTACGCGTGTGGCATGTGCATGAGATGCATACCCCTGTGGTACCAATGATAGGGTATACTATGGATTGTATCGCAGTTGCGGCCAATGTGTGATGGTGGGTATGGCAGAGTGTCATCATGGGTTTCAGGGAGTACAATATCCAGTGGAGTATGTGGGTGCTATGTACACTGTTATTACACCATGGTACACCCAGTATATGTCCCGTGTACCACGTTATGATTATCACTGTCACCATCAATCATACAGGTAACTGTTACCACAATCCAAGCCAGTTATGCATGTGAAGTGTGCAACCTACCTGTAACACACTGGAGACACGGTCAAGTTAGTTAGCAGTGATAGGCCCTGGTATCTCAGATGTGTGTCTGTAAATGTGTTTATGATGGTATGTCACACTACGTATTGTCCAAAAACATCCATTACATCCCCCATTGGCATACTGTACATGTCGGGGGAAGTTCTGCATTCACCATGTAACCTGGGACACACCTCACCCTAAACACTGTGCGGTGTGTGGAATGTAAGCCACACACTTCAGTATCACGACATAGCTAGGTAGGGGTCTAGTCCCAGTGTTGCAAAGTAACAGTGTGTGTGTATGTGGATGGGTTTACATCAGGTTGCAGGGTATACACACCCCAGTGGGCCACCTGTCCATGTGGCACAGGCAATAACTGGTTTAGTAACCTGTGAAATGTGTTCGACTGTACCCCAAATATGTCACAGCCATGGTGTCACCACAGTGACATACCCCGTTGTGGAATATGAATGCAGACCATCCTTCTGCTGACACATGTACACTTACAACACAAATGGATAACATTATAGGGACTGCAATCAACCAGTGTTACTAACAGCTATAATGCATCAGTGCTGAACGGCTAAACTACCCGCCAAATACGCCTTACACCCTACACCCTACAACATGTTACACTCCCTACAACATGGTACACTGCAGTACTGTGGTAAACTGTGGTAGAGTCACCATGTGCATCAGAAATATACCAGCCTGTCACTGCATTGATGGTATGGATGACAGGGCTGTGGCACAGGTATCATCATATGCAATGGGCATCACAGTGCTGACACATGTACACCTACAACACAAATGGATAACATTATAGAGACCACAACCAACCAGTGTTACTAACAGCTACAAGGCATCATTGCTGGATGGCTACGCTACCTGCCAAATATGCCTTACACTCTACACCCTACAACATGTTACACTGCAGTACTGTACACTGCAGCACAGTCACCATGTGCATCAGAACCATATCAGCCCGTCCCTGCATTGATTGTATGGATGACAGGGATGTGGCACAGGTATCATCATATGCACAGGGCATCCTAGTGCTGACACGTACACCTCCAACACAAATGGATAACATTATAGAGACCACAACCAACCAGTGTTACTAACAGCTAGCACAGGGTGTGATGTTGTTTTGCCAGAGGTCGAGGGTGGGCCATACATTTGACACCATGTGTGTGGGTGAGCGGTGTACTGTTGGGAGCTGGGTGAGGTGATGTGGTGTGTGTAGGTATGGGGTTGCCCTAGGTGTGTTTGCATAGTGTATGGGTATGCATACACACAGTTCTTCCATGTGGTTGCCCTACACAGGCGTTTATGGACAGCCGCAGACCATACCTGGCAGGGTATGCAGTTCACTGCCTCCAGCCACAGACACGTGGACTGTACCTGCCAGGGGTTTCATGGGCATGTCCAGGTACAGGCCTTGATGTGCTACTCTCACCTGCTGATGAAATTTGTCCGCTGGTACCAGGTCCCTCCTGAGAGTGGCCAGGACCATGTGCATGTGACCTGCTGTGGTGTGGACAGCACACACACCCACACTGCCAGGGCTGCTACTGCCATTACGGGATCCCCTTGGTGTCCTAGCACATCCATGTTGACTACCAGCTTTTGGTGTTGCTGGCCTATGTCCATGCGGCCATTGCCGCACTCCCACCACACGTTCAAGCACGGACAGACCATGGTTGATGAGGGCCATCATCTCACCAGACCATCTATCCATGAACTCAGTTAATCCATGAATGGCACCAGCCAGTTCACAGGCGTTGTCATTTAAAGATGTAAGAGCAGCCCTCTGCAGCCTCAGGCCCTGTCTGTGGTAATGTTCTATACGTGCCTGCGCCGCCATGACAGCCTGAAACATGCTTCTGCTGGTACCAGCTAAGTCACCTCTGCCAGGGGCATGATGTCCAGCGGCCCTACCATGAGCACCCTGGGACATCTGCCTATGTGGTGGCCTGATGGACATCTGGCAATTCCTGCTGCAACTGAACACAGTAGGCATGGTTACCACACTTTCCTGTGCACTGCCACCAAATGCCAGCTGTCCCTCTGCTATGGCCACTGGTGATGGGGTGTGTATAGGCACTGAAACTGTTTGCAGGTGTGAGGTGACTGACAACCCCACCTGTGCCTCAACATTAATATCATCATCTTCAGTGTCTGTATGGACACCAACATCAGATTGCATGCAGGAGGGACCCTGACCCACCTCGCCACCTGTGGGGGAAAACAATAAATGCACCTTAAAACCTGTACAGCATTCTCTAACAGTACACACACACACACACACACACACACACACACACACACACACACACACACACACACACACACACACACACACACACACACACACACACATCTCCGTAATACCTAACTGTCGATGGCTTTACAGACAGTCCCACATATATGTCCATGTGTTACCCCATCCTACATCACACTTGTTAACATACACACATTGATACCACTCATTAGCATCTCAGTCCTCTAAATGCCCACACAAGCAACCACAACAGAAGGCCTTTTACTACTTTACCTGCCTGACCTGTGTGTAGTGGTTTTACATGGCCTCACTGCTGTCATTCGGTAGGCACCTTCTTTATGTCCAGGCATGATGTGCATGGCCCCTATATGTGTGGGCTAGTATGTTGTATCCATAATATCTCACACTGGTGTGTCATGTGTATGTAATGCTCAGTACATGCCAAATATACTGCTCCTTCAGCCTATCATGTGACAACTGTAATATTTGGATACATTCCCTGGTGTTGACTAGTACTTCCCCAATGCATCTGCAGAGCTGCATACGTGGGTTGTAGGTGACCTCTCTGCTGACTGCAATATTAAGGGTGTACCTGGTGTCTACCTTCCCTCTGGATGCCTGTTCCATGCTACAGACCATATTATACTATTTGCTGTCCTGTGATTACACACATGACAGGTATTCCTGGTGTGTAATGTGGCAGTCCATGTCTAATGTACTGCATGGTCCCAAAGGGAGGTACAGCCGTATGAGCACCCCACAATCACACATGTGCATACATGGCCACCCACACAAACACACACATGCACACATGCATCCTACATGCATATACCTCCCCCCACTTCACCAGCGTGACTCTGCAGGCAAACTAACTAACCACCAGGATGCACACACACACACAAACACACACATACAGGTGAGGATGCACAATGATAGTACACACAGTCCTCCTATTACCCATCTGCCAACATGCAGAACATATGGTACAGAACAGCATGCAGTTCAGCTATAGTCGATCCATGCTAGCAACAGTATACATGTGTGTGATACATGTGCTGTGTCACTAGGTGATGCCCCTTCCCTGGATACCACTGCACCCATGTACACAGTATTGCTGTGCACTTGTTCTGTACCCTGCCATGTACTGTGCACCACAACTCACAGGTGTACAACCCATTGTGGAATGTGTAGTACTGTGTCAGTTATGTCAGCTTTACTTCCCACAGCCTCTATGTTTTTCAGCAACACATACCTGTGATGCTATGTGGACAGTTGTCATTGGTGAATGCCTGATGCCTGATTTACAGCTGTCAACATTAATAGACCATGTATGACCACTCCAATACTCTTACACTGACAACCATCAGAGCATACCATGGCTATGGGATGTGTACACACCTTTACTGATTTGACACACACATCCTTGATCTGCCATGGGACCACATCACCGTATATCTTAGCAGTACATGAGCCTGATATGTGACATATGTCCTGTACTTTCACATGCAGTGTCTACAGATTGTGTTAGGTGTGCGGTTGCTGACCACAATGCATACACACCGTGTGGGCATATGTGTGCACACCCTTATCATGATGGTTTATCGCACCTCTTGTGTGTACTACAGTAGTCACTTCTCCTGGCAGGGGTATACCAGCGTGGGCCATCTGCATTTGCCAGTGTATATTCAGCCTGCCTTCCACATGTCCCCCTATTCTGCATGATTGCAAGGTCTACTCATGTGCACATACCATGGTGTTCACACACTGCCATCACTATTGCTGTGTGGGTAGGGTTACGGCTGCCACAGGTCTTGAACCTGACTATGTGCAGATAGAGCCATTCCTAGCATCCTTAGGATCCCTGCTGCAATGCACTGGTGTGTCATGTTGAACCCTCCCCCCTTCAGCCTTTATGCAGATGCATGACAAGTAAGCCCTATACATGTGTGTCACTCTGCAGTGTCCCATACACTGAACACCAAATGTTGCAGCCTAGACCCAGCTGATAATTTGGACTACTGTAATGTCTTATGCCAGCAGTTGCCATTGTCCTACAGGTATATATACTGGTGTTGCGCTGTATATGGGTGTTGTTCCAAACATGTCCCTACTGTAGGCCATGTCTACCACCAGTATGTTACCCCCTGTGGTCACATTCCGCAATAACAGGATGTTAGTTATCATGCAGGTGTCTGACAAACCCTTCCAATACCCCATCATGGTCACCCCTGTGAGACCGTGCATTTCACAGCAACAATACATGCACAGGTACAGCATGCATTCAGGGTAGGTGTGTTAGATGTGTGCATGGAATATACCTTCACCATTACATGCCCGGTGTGTTGGCAAGCATCTACATAAAACTGTATCTGCATATATGTGTCTGTGTATATGTATCCTGGGGATGTTGATAGCTTCCACATTGTACATTTCTTATGGGAGCCAGACTGTACTGCATGATATGTTACCAATACCAACCTGACATCATACACGTGAGATGTAGTATTGTTAACATCTTGTGACCATGTCATGTCAGGTCCTGGTTATGGGATCTGCAACACTTGATAGTGTATTGCAGGGTGGACGTGTTTGGCTGTGGGGGTATACCTATTCGTGCAACATGTATATTGTTTGGGGCCTCTCAACCCCATTAACGGTGCATGTGGACATATATGTTTTAGTTATTTTCCCATTGTTATCTACAGATGTATGTCCATATATACCTATATATATATATATATATATATATATATATATATATATATATATATATATATATATATCTGCTTACATATATGTAACTTGCTGTGTATATTTAGACATATAGATGTAGGCATATGTATCTATAGATGTAGGCATTTGCATGTATATATGTTCATATATATATATATATATATATATATATATATATATATATATATATCTACATATATAGATATGTTGTATCTGTTTAGATATTAATATATTTACATGCACACATACATCTAAATGTTGGAATACATTCTCTGTACTGTTGAATGACTGGGCTGGATGATATGTTTGTGGATACATCATGGTTATGTATATCTGACATGGCTTAGTGGAAAATCACTTTGTCTGTGGTGTGCAGGGTTCTGGGTTCAAGCCTTGCAGAGGCTGTTTATTTTTCTGCTGGGCAGAACATGGGCCATTGAATACAGAGGGATTAAGGCACTTTAAAGCAGTTGTAAGTGGGTTTGCACAGGTTTGCGTGGAGGTAAACACTGCTAATTTTCGGTTACAGTTTCTTATACTCAGCTTCAAAATTGCTTAACCCATGTAGGCATTGCTTACCACCCCTTCGCAAACAGACTTAAACTCGCTTACTGCTGCTTAAAAGTGTTTACTCCTGCTTACCCCCGCGCTAAGTTCTTTAAAAGAAAAGAAAATAAAAAGGGGTTGATAGGAAAGTAGTGAAAAAGGGGCACAAAGAGGGAAAATAGCCAGGGATGTGCAGGAAGGGTGTAGGGAAGGTCCATAGCTGCCCATTTTTTCTACAGCAATAGCTGTGCATATACACTGAATTTGGAGGTAGATTAGGACACTCAAGCCCTTGGGAGGGGGTGAGGACAACAATAATACATTGTGATGCCAATTAGACCAGATTACATGTGTCCAGTAGACATGTGTGCGAAATGGACAGCTATGTATGGGGTGAGATTTTTTTTTGTGGGAACAGATTGCCCTTTTTCTTTTAGGTGAGAGTAGGATGTTGGGGAGGGGTAGTAGGTATATTTGGGGAGGTAGGTTGGGTAGGTTAACAGACAAGACAAACAAGACGCATACAGGGGTGGTATATGACACATGTGGGGTTAAACACCTTGATGGGGAGGGGTGTTGGGAAATCGGAAGCCCACCAGCTCCCTAGTGGTAACAGTGGAACTGAGGTCCCCACCCATGGGCAGTCACCACTGTACCTTCACAGCCCCGAAGGTGGCTGTGCTGGGGGCTGAGTCGGAGAGCCAGGCTGACTCTCTAATCGTGACATGTGGCCCTCAAGCTGGCGTAGGAGATCACCAAACTGCTGGTTGATCTCTCTACGCACCACGACCCCAACCTGGTGACAGATGCCTGTCCACACCCACTCCCGAGGGGGGCAAGCCCCATCCCCTGAGGCAGTACCAACCAAAGATGGTGCAGGACCAATGGACAGGGAGGTCCCAGGCTGAGCCCCAGACATGCTGGTGCCCGGTGCCATGGCCAGCTGAGGTGGGACAGGTTGGTCCGCTGGGACCGGCCTTCCCAAGCGTGCTATAGTGTTTAGATTTCATCATCATATGTGGGTTAGTAATAGTCAACACATTCCAGGGTTAGGTATAACAGCATGCATAGATATTCTCATTAATCCAGACACCAGACAGGGAACAGTTGCATAGCAAACAGAACACATGCATATATGGGACCACACTGGTAATAAGAACAGCATGCATCTACATTGATGGCACCATGCCACCAATGTTGGAATAATTCAATATAGCACATGCATGGGAACCATTAAAATATTTATCAAACAACTGGACATTATCAAAACATAGGTGTCATTACATATCAGTTGGGTGGGTATGTTGATTATTGCTGGAGATATGGTGGGGGTAGAGAAAGATGTCAATTAACAACTAGTATATTCCTGTAGTCCACATTACTTTCCTAGTCATTGCTGTTATCTGTACCTTACAAGTCTTACTACACTACCCTATAGCCTAAATTTGGACAGTGATATGGCTGTCATCATCATTACACATGAACCGGTTTTACCTGCAGTATACACCTCTTACCTGGTATACCTGTGGAGGGAATGTTTGTTAACACTAACTAACTATTTCTACACACACTCCCAGATTCCAGGTTGATGTTTTGCAAATAGATATCCAACTCTTTCTGCACAGACTCTGGCAATGTGTTGACCACATGCTGGTGTGCCGGGACATATCTAGAATATTGCCCTCTTCCACCTTTTGTGACCTGACACACACATATACATGCTTTCTTACACAGTTATATTATGTAGCACAGTGTGGGTGACAGTGACCAGTAATACTTTATTATTCAGAGAAACTGCAACACTCACAGTTCTCTACAATACCTGAGTGAACAGTACCAGTACAGGTTATAATGGTCTGTATTTCTCAGCACAGTGTTTGTATCCGACGTACCTGTGGGACCAATGTTTGTTAGCACTACCTGACTGTTGCCACACACCATTCTGGATTACACATTAGTATTATGCACATACATCTCACTCTGTTACTGTACACACTCTGGTCACAGCTTGACAACATGGGAGTGTAGATAGGACATACTAGACATATTACTCTCCTAACAGTTTTGGGGGGTGCTACAGTGACAGGTGTGTTCTCATAGATGTTTGACAATCACTTGTATTCCCTGTTTGCTGGGTAAACATCTGGGATCATCCCACAGACTTATCAGGGGGGCAGGTGGACAGGCAGCAGATATGGGTCCATATACTGGACATTCTGGCCTCATCTGTACAGTTGTGGGGCATGATTCTGTATGCAGTCTAAGTCCACTCCCAAGATTCAGACCATGGCTGTGTCTGCTACAACTTAAACACTGTCCATCACAGTTGTGTCTGCTATATAGATATTGCTGTATATCTCCTATCTGCTTTCTGTTCTAATAATCCCCTGTGCTTTTGCATTCTGACCTTGTATTACAACACTCTTATACAGATTTCCTAGACAGTTATATGTTGTAGGACAGTGTGGGTGACAGTGATGTGTAATACCTCATTATTCAGAGCAACTGCATCAGTCACAATGCCATACAATACCACTGTGAACAGTACCAGTACTGGGCATCATTCTTGTATTTCTGGGCACAGTGTTGGTATCTGACAGACCTGTGGGAGGAATGTTTATTAGCACTACCTGAATGTTCCCACACACAGTACCAGATTCCACATTATTATTATGCACATACATCTCACTCTGTTACTGTACGCACTCTGACAACAGCTTAACAAGTTGGGGTGTAAATGGGACATACATGGCTTCTTAGTCACATAAGGTATTGGGGAGATGCTAGTGTGCCAGCTTTGTTCTCACAGATGTGTGTCAATCAATTGTATTTCCTGTTTGCTGCCTATACGTCTAGGATCATCCCACTGATTTCCCAGGGGGACAGGTTGATAGGCAACAGATATGGGCCACTTTAATAGACATTCTGGACATATCTGTACAGTTGTGGGGTATGATTCTGTATGCAGACTACTACCACTGGCAGGATTCGAACAGTGGCTGTGTGTGCTAAAAAAACAACAGTTCACATCTCAGTTGCATGTGCTATTCAGTTTTTGTTGTCTGCATTTTCCCTGTTTACTGTCTATGTGTTTCTCAGTTGTACTAAATGGCCTCTGGGGATTACACCTGTCATAAACAGGCATTCCTACACATTCAATTTATGGTGCACGGTGCGGGTAACAATGCTTAATACAACAGTACTATTACATGATTGCAAATCTATGCTACCATATGATACAAGAATATACACATGCAGTCCAGCAGTTAGACCTGTTGTGTCAGGCTATTACACTTTTATTGACATACAAACAATATGAGACTCTTCCTGCCATATTCTCTAGTTTATGCAGTACTTGCCTTGAACAATACAGGTTTTATACAGGCAATTAATTTACTACTACTTTTAGTTTTATTTCCAATTACAGTAAATGCATGAGTATTACTGACCTGCCTCAAGTCGCAACCTTGCCAGGCGACTGATGTGGGCCTCCTAGTTCGCGGCCCGCTCCATTTCAGCTGTAGAGGACATAACAGGAATATTTAGCCATACCTATCCATGATATACCTGAGCTGGCAATTATTACACACATACTGGGGTGATACTTTCACACGACTGGAACATCCCCTGCCGCTCTAGCCTCTTGGAGCCACTCCTCCAAGAGGTCCCCCTTATGCTGCTTCAGGTCAGCATAGTGGTGCCTGACCTGCTCATCAGTTTGGGGTATGCCAGTGGCACTGGTGAGGCCATGGGTGAGACGGTCCCAGGCCTCCGCCTTATATTGGGAGACCTAGTACTGGCCCTGCAACAGTCTCTGATCATGGTCTTTGACAAGGAGTCCTGCCATGACCTTGGACTCCTGGATGCACCAGTGTTGTGCCCGTAAATGCACACCTTCTCCCCTTATTGCCATAGTGCCTGCAAGGGGAAACTACAACCAGTTATGAGATGTATTCCCGCCTCTTGGGTTTAAGTAGGGACGAATTCCCACACTTTTCCGTGACTGGCCAGTTTTGAAAAGGCTAAGCTATGGGCAAACCTGCTTACCTAAGGTTGGCATTGTTTAAAGGGGTATACCACTGAGCACAATAAGTTAGCTGGTGTACACATTGCTTACACATCCTATGCTGGCCTGTGCAATGCTTAGCGTTGCTTACATTAGACTTTGCATTATATTTCCATTTTGGCATTGATTTCTTATTCATTACATCATATATATTTGCCTAGTATCCATGATTAATGTGTACATACACTCTATGGGGTCCTTGTGTTTTATTGGGGACTTCAACACTCTATTACAATTACACCTCACTTCTGGGCTTATTGCTGTACACCAGTTCACATATTTATGCTATGTAGTGGGTTATGGAACATATGACTGTATACTGATTCCTTTCACAGGTTCAGTTTGGTTTTACTATGGTGAAGACTTGTTTGCTGATGCCTCATTCTTCTGCACTTTTGTGATGGCTTGGTGGTTAACTACTGTGACTATGGTGTATAGGATCCTGGGATCGAGACCTGCATGGCTGTTTATTTTGTTGACGGTCAGAACAAGGGCCATTGGATACAGAGTGATTAAGGCACTTTTGAGCATTTGTAAGCAGGTTTGCTCAAGTTTGCACAATGATAAGCAATGCTAACCTGCCGTTACATCTGCTTACAGAGAGTTAGCTTTAGAACTGCTTAACCAGTGTAGGTATTGCTTACCGCCTCACAAACGGGCTTAAGCCCACTTACTAGTGCTTAAATATGCTTAAACCTGCTTCCTAGTGCCTTATTCATTATGACACTGACACCTCACATGTGCATTTACTGCAGTACTCCAGTTCATAAAAATATGTTAGTGGGTTAAGCAACATAAATATTACTCATAACGTGCTTTGCCATGGAAAATGAAATCTGCTGCAGTGGGACTTGAACCAGGAATGCCTGCTCATAAGGCAAATATTCTGCCCACTACACTATTGCTATGCTGCTTCATTTACATAAATCTTCCTTGTTATCCTCTTCAGTCATTTAAGCTGCATTAACCATAGCTAAGTGATGGGCACACCTGCGCACCTACGGTTAGCTTTCCTGGGATTTTTTTAAAAAATAAAGGCTTTGTTCATTTTATTTATGTATACTGTTGCTGTTGTACACAAGGGGGACTATTGGTGGGGATATGCGGACACCTATGAGCGGTCTCGCTCATTTCTCACCCCTTCCTGCTGTTCTTCATTGCGGGGGAGTGTATATTCTGAGAGCTCTGCTCTCAGACACGCCCCATGCACTCTTACGCGCTCCATGTAAGCCTAGGAGCTCAGGCAGCATGCCTCATTATTATGCATGGCGTGCTGCCGTCCTGCTCCTTGACGGCCGCCTCCATCCAGGACTAAGCTAGTCCTGCACAGAGGAATAGTAAATCCGGGGGTGTGTGTTTATTTGAAGAGGATAACAAGGAAGATTAAGTATTTTTTCACTGCCTTTCTATTTGCGACTGCATTTTCTTGCCAGAAAGCGAGTTTCTAGCTAATTTAAGATCTCAAAAAGCATTGTTTTAGTCATTTTTTCTGTTTTTGCACTTCTAAAAATCATTGTTGTGTTGTTTAACTGTTGTAGGCTACACACTCAAGTGTGCTAGCCTGTTTAAAACATTTACAGTGTTTCTTGTTAAGTTACTGTTGTTCTGTTAAAAAAAACAAAAAAAAAAAAAAAAATCCTTTTTTCCCGCCTTTTCTGAACTAGAGTAGTCCAGATTTCAGGTTTTGCTGAATTCTGGGCTGTGGTATAAGTTCCTGTGTTGCCCATATCCTTACTTGGATAGGAGGAAGCTTCTCTGTTCACCAGTGAGAGTGGGGAGCTTTGAGCCACCTATCTGTCCCTGAAGGAGTGGTCTCAGCCCAGCAACTAGTAGCTTATTGGCCGTTTTTGGCTAATTCCTATCTCTTTCAAGCTCCCTGCCTTAAAACCCGCATTTGCGTGGTTTTGCACGATTTTGTGCATTGCGCAACATCGCGCAACGTTGCGCAGCGCCATTTAAGCAGTTTTAAACTATTCCTGGCTCCACAAAGTCTGCTCTTCATTTTTTCCCTTAGAACTAGTCAAACTCTCAAAATAAGCACTCAACCTTCATTCTACAGCCCAGCACTCGCTCAAATTTCTCAGTATGCACTAACAAACTTTAGCACTACACCCCCTTATACTATCCAGAAGTACAAGGCTCCCTATTCATCCATTCCGGCCAATCAATAAATCAGTTCTTTAAACCATCCAGGCATGTCCAAAGCGCAGTTTCAGGTATACTCTCCAGTCCAGCTGGTGAATCTGGGAATCTTGAGGCAATGTTACAATTGCCTTATGTACACAGACAGCCCCCTCCTCCTTCCAACAAACTCAAATATAAGTGAGAGATGCAACTATACAGCCAAACTGGAGGCCGAGCTCTCTCAACCCAAGTCTGGCACAGTCAGTCAGGAGGAGAAGGAAACCTCTCGCACCACACAACCAGTCTCACATAGGCCAATCGCACCAGCAAACAAGACACATAAACTCACAAAAACATACCCGGAGGCTCTAAATAAAAATCTGCCAAAGCAACAGAGACCTCCAAAGCAGACATCCAAGCAACCGCTACCCCACAACAACTTTCACATATCACATACTTCACAAAGTCAGTGTGCCACGCATTCGCAGCCCCTAAGGCTAAATAACACACCTAATACACTAGTAATTGGAGACTCTATTGTCAGGCACACTGATGTCCCACTCACCAGACTGAACAAGGAGAAGGTCACTGTAAGCTGTCTGTTGGGTGCCAGGATCCACCACATAACACAAGCACTCAGGTCACTCCACAGCAGGTACAAATATGACTCTGTCATTGTCCATGTTGGTGTGAATCACCTGAGACGTACCTCCCTGGACTACATGAAAAGAGACATAGAGGAGCTCTCTGATCATGTAGCCCAGGCCGGTATGACCCTGACCCTGAGTAGCATCTTGCCCTCACCAAGAATGATGCCACAGTATAAAGACAAAATGATCAATTTTAACAATTGAATAAGCTATTGGTGTCATTCAAAGGGGATCTAGTGTCTGTCAGCCTGGGATGACATGCTTGACAAACCACATTGCTTCACCAGGGACGACTTGCACCTGTCACCCTTAGGCTTTCGAATACTGGCTAAGGCTCTTGCCACCCCCATAGTGCCTTTTTTAGGCAAGGCTCAAAAGACAAACTCACCTCCATAGACAATACCAGAAACAAAAAACTAAGGGTAATGCTACTCAACGCCAGAAGTCTAAATCTCAAGATGCACACACTCAAGGCACTCCTCAGTATGGAGAAAATTGATATCTGTGCAGTAACAGAAACCTGGTTCAAGGCTCCAGAGAGCACCCCAGCACTACCAGGATTCAACTCATACCATTCTTTTCGGCCCCAGAACTCGGACTGAAATACTAAAGTTGGGGGAGTATCCATTTTCATCAAGGATACCCACACCTCCAGGTTAGTGGCACTGCACGAGGCAGCGGAAAACATCCATGTGCAACTAACAGTAGGTAAAACTGCTTTTCAGTTTGTAGCCTGCTACAGATCACCCACCTTGTCTCACGACCCCCACTTGGCATTCCTGAGAACATTGGAGAATATGAAGGTCTCGCCAAACACCATGATATTGGGGGATTTCAACTACCCAAGCTTTGACTGGGAAAACTACTCAAGTCCCAACTCTTTCACCCAAAGGTTCCTGGAGTTTATAAACTCAAATGCCATGGAACAACTGGTCACCACTCCCCCAAGAGTGGACAACATATTGGACTTGGTCATCACCAACATGGGGGCTCAATGTTCCATACCAGAGGTAAACCCCTCGTTGGTAAGATCAGACCATAAACTAATCACAATGGACATCCACATCCCGACCCCACCCCCAGCCAAGGAAACCACTGTGAAAAATTTCTCAAAAGCAAACTTCACACTTCTCAAGACCAAAGTGGAAAGTTTCAAAGCCCCCGGGCTAATGGAAAATGCTCCCCAAACTGCAGAATCCTTTACAAATGCACTCTATGAGCACCTACAGGAATGCATGGATCGTGCCATCCCAAGTAAAACCAAGACTCACTCCTCCAAAAACAGGAGACCAGTCTGGTGGACCCCAGCCATAAATAAGTTATACAACAGAAAGAGGAAACTATTACAAGATAAGGCAAAATCCCAAAAAGGTAAGGCATCCCTGATCAGTACTAGCAAGAAACTTCGATCCCTCATAAAATCATCAAAGGCTAGATTTGAAAAAAAAATCACCAAAGACTCTAAAGATAATCACAAGGCGTTCTTTAGCTACATCAAGAATCTGGGTGGCAACTCTCAGATCTGCTCTGAGCTGGTGCAAAATGGCACAAAATACACTAAACCCATTGACATTGCCAACATCCTAGTGGACAGATTCAGTGCAAACGTTACCCCCCTTCCCCCCCAAAAGGGCCAGTGTCTATCCCAGAAGAATGCAGTCCCCCAGACATCACAGACACACAGGTGAAAGCATCCCTCTCCAAAGTAAAAAACACAGCATCAATGGGACCGGATGGTATCCCGGGCTGCGTCTTACATGAGCTCCAAAATGAACTAAACCCTCACATAAATTCACTGTTCCAACTTAGCCTTACCACAGGTTATGTACCCAAAGAATGGCATATAGCAACAGTGATCCTGCTCTACAAAGGTGGCACCACAACAGATCCCGGGAACTATCACCGTATAAGCCTGACTATCCTGGTTTGCAAGGCTATGGAGTGCATCATCATGGATCTCATAAACAAAGACATTGGGAACCTCCAAACACTGGACTCTACCCAATTCAACTTTGTTAAAGGCAGATCTTGCCTCTTAAACCTAGTTGACTTCTTCAAAATAGTTACCAAAGCCTTAGATGAGGGAAAGGTAGTCCACACAGCCTACCTGGACCTCGCAAAGGCCTTCGACACAATACTCCACTCTGGCATCATAAAAAAGCTTACCAGCTTAAATATTAACCCATATGTCACAAGATGGGTTGCAAACTGGCTCAGGGATAGAACTCACATGGTCAGAGTCGCGGGTGATATGTCCGACTCTAAACCGGTTACAAGTGGCGTCCCACAGGGCTCAGTCCTGGGACCCCTCTTGTTCGGTATATACTTATCTGAGGTACAGGCAAACACGGGAGGACTGTGGCTTACCAAATTCACAGATGATTGCAAACTGGGAGCCATAATCAACTCTCCGGCTGACACAAGCATCCTCCAGAAGGGCCATGACAGATACCTGGTGTCAGAACCATGGCCTCAAGCTAAATGCCAAAAAGTGCATAATCATCCCCTTTGGGAAAAACAAAGTGCCCACAAACTACCACATAGGAGGTAATCCACTAAGTACGGAAGAAGTAATTAGGGATCTGGGGACCCAAGTAGATAGTAACCTCTCCTTTGACAATCACATTGCCAAAGTGGTTAGAAAAACCTTCTATATAGCTCACCTAATCACAAAAGGGTTCACATCTAGATCAAGAGAGGTTGTTGTGCCCCTCTACTCATCGCTCATCAGGCCCATAATTGAGTACAATGCCCCATTTGGGATGTACCTTACCCGACACCTGCAACAGCTGGAGAGACCTCAAAAATACCTCACCAAGAGGATCGTGGGCCTCAAACAGATGCCCTATGCAGCTCGACTAAAGAAACTCCAGCTCTACTCAGTTGTTTACCGCCTACTCAGAGGCTATCTCTGCCTGACGTACAAGGCCATGTCTAACCCGGAATTGTTGGACATGCTCCACCTCAAGATAACCAAATCCATTAGAGCTACACGCTCCAGGGATTTAAACCTTAGCACAACGATAAATAGGACCTGCTGGAGGGATAGATTCATATCCCAAAGGCTTCCCTCACTCTGGAATAGAATCCCAGTACATGTTAGGCAGAGCCCCTCGCTGACCCTCTTCAAGATAAATCTTGATGAGTGGATGGGAAATCGTAAATTTACTCCTGGGATCACTTCTATGGCCCTGCTGGACAGAGGCTCAGGAAGCTAGTCTAAAAGGGAGGCGAAAGCCAACACATTCTGGCTAGGCTTATAAATGCTCTAAGGCAGATAGCCTAGTACCTACCTATGAACCTATGATAAATGGGGGATGCAACTTCTAGAAAAAGCATTATTTTACAATGAACAGATGCAGGCCAAGATGGGCAAAGAGTGACCTAGAAGATTTAAATACTAATATTGTGAATGACTTGTTATTTTCACTGTATCAAGATTTTTATGAAAAAAATCATTAACAGGGTAGAAAGGAAATGTAATGCATTGTTTTTAAAGAAAAAAAGAAAGTTAGAGAGGGATGTCAAACATTATGAAACCAAATCTGTTTACCCTACTAGTAGGTTAAATGTGGAGAAATTTGTTCATGGCCCTGATACACACAGTAATTCTGCTGGTGCTGATAGGGATATGGCTGATGATATGTACAATGATTATGCTGAAGTTTATAATGAAATGGATGAAGGTAGTTCACAGGATTTTCAGCAATTAAGATGCTCAGAAAGGATAGCAAACAGAAATCAGGAAAGGAAATACACATACAGTCATGCAGTGCAAATTCAAAAAGATTATCCCAACCGGGGGAGGGGCAGGAACAGATATTAAATGTTGGAGCAGAACGTATTGTGCACCTTTGTCAAGGTTTTAAGATTTATAATTACACAGACAAGGTCATCACCAAAGATTTTTTTTCCCTTTTTTAAAGGTTTTAAATTTGTTCCCTCCAAAATACCGGATGTTGCTGACTGCTTGTTAGATGTTGAGATGTATACTAGAAAGCTCAATTTCTGTATCCTTTTTCCCCCAAATCAAGTGGGGCCTCCAAATGAGACTATCACACAAAAATATTTTGAAGAAAAGTAGTGTGTTTAATCCACCACTCCATCCCCTCACTAATGTTTTTGAGAAGGCAGTGAAGGAAGGCATGTATGAATTATGGGCTCAGAACAAAATGTTTTATGCCAACTTAAGTCCTGATAAGAGAATTCTCATGAATCAAATGAGGGGGGACAAGGGACTGTGTATTATGACCACTGATAAGGGAGGTGGTATAGTAATATTCAATTCAGGGGATTATTCCAACATTATGCAGAATATTTTATTTAATTAAGAGAATTATGTACAGGTTTCTAAGAACCAAATAAATATTGCATATCAACATAGCAATAGTTATTTAGAAGAATATGTCTTGGATAAAAGTATTACTAATGACCTAATTAATTTTCTTACTAATTCCTATCCTAAGGTGCCGGTTATACTCGGCATCCCAAAAATACACAAAAGCATCAGTGAACCACCTTTTAGACCCATTGTTGCTGCCAGTGGCTCCAAAACACACAATTTGGCATTATTTATAGATAAATGACTAAGCATGTAGTAGAGAGAGCAACACATCTTTTTAAGGATTCTTGAGATTTTTTTAGGACAGCTTAAACAAAAATCTATGGGCAGCTAATTTGGTATTTTTAACTATCAATGTGAAAGATCTGTTTTCTTGTATTCCCAAGCTTGTATTCCCAAGCAAGAAGTATTAGAATTATTTGGAGACACTCCTTACATGTTCCACCTTGAATCATGACAATGTAAACCTGGTGTGTGAAATGATGCCACTAATTCTATACAGTATTTTTTTATTCTTTGAGAGCCAATATTTCCAACAAACAAGGGGAGTTGCCATGGGGGCTGCCTGCGCCCCTATATATGCAAATATAGCACTATTAGGCTGGGAATTAAGATATGTATTCCACAATGAATTTTGGAACAACATCCAGTTATAGCTCAGGTTTTTGGATGACATCTTTATTTTGTGGAAGGGAAAAGTGGAAGATATCCCTAGCTTTATTAACCACCTGGACAAAACTACCTCATTTTTGGAATTTACTTATAGCCACAACAATAGAGGTTTACATTATTTGGACAAGGCAATTTCCCATACACCTACAGGTTTCAAATATAATATATTTCACAAGAGTACTTTTTGTAATTCTTACCTTCATTATACGCATAGCTGGCCTTAGGCATAGGCCAACTAGGTGGCCACCTAGGGCACTGCTGTAGCAGGGGCACTTTTCCAGCATTTATCTGGTATGGGTAGACCAGGATGGAGGCATCAGGTGGTGTTGGGGGGGCACCGTGGAGCTGTTTTGCCTAGGGCACCAGTTGACCTAAGACCGCTCCTGATATACGAGTAATCACCCACTTTCACAGAAAAAAGCTTAGTCAAAGGACAAGCTATAAGAATTGCACGCATAACTTAGATATGAATGATGTGAGGCAGGAATTTTTCACATTGAGATCTGTTTTTAGAAAGGGGATACCCGAAACAGATGGTGGAACAAATTATTGAGGAGGTATATGTAGGATGGGGACAAAAATATAAGCCCCTCTTAGAGAACCACCCATTTACTAACATAGCCCCTACAGATCTTGGTGAAATGAAGATTTACGAGCATGCATGTATAGTGCAATACAGTCCTATATCATATGAAGTGAAAAACATATTAAAAAAGAACTGGAGTATATTTAGGGTGAATAATGATCTGTTAACTGCAGTGGGAGACAAACTTTTTTTTATTAGCAAGGTTGGCATGGATATTAAACAACTTATGCAAAATAAGGTGAACTTACTGACAGAGGGTGGTCGTGATACAACACCCTGTGGGAGGTGCTCTCAATGTCCTAATATTTTTAAAGCACCCCAAACTCACCCAGCTAATAAGATGGCATCTAAGGTTATATTAAAGAAAGGTAATTGTTTTACCACCAGAGTGGTGTACCTTGCTCTGTGTGATATGTGCAACAGAATCTATGTTGGGAAAACGAAGAGGGCGTTGAAAAGCAGAATCTATGAGGACGTAAATTACATCAAAAACAAGAAGGACACAAATGCATTATATAGGCATTCCCTCGCTTGTTCCAGTTTTATAGGTTTTAAATTTGGTATTCTGGATACAGTGGACACAGATTTCAGGTGGGGGGGGGGTTGACTGGAAGAATTTATTAAGTAAAATAGAGCTGGTGTGGCAACTCAGACTAGCAGCTAATGTTCCACTAGGTATAAATGATTCCTTGACTATTCTTCCAGCCCTGAAAGAAAAATCTATGAAACTTTAAGTATTTTGACATTTTTATATGCATTACTGTGCCTGTGTTTTTAGACATATGCTGAAGGTATTTAATATATAATAGTTTTCTATTTGTAGCAAGCTAGGTCAGTTTGAATATTAACATTTTGTTTAATTAATATTGTTCATGTGATTTTTTTCATGTGTGATTTTTTTTTTGACCATATCACTGGCTCAATTTTATGTATTAAGTAACATGTACTGGTATAAAGATGATTCTCAAATCAGTGTGCTTTATTCTAATGAAGTCTTCGATGTAAAAGATGAAAACGCTTAATCTTGGTGTGTTTTTACTGCAATAAGTGGAGTAAGTATACAGGCTTGTTTGGTGTCTTTTCTATTTGGTTCCTGGTCTTCTGTTATTTGGATAACCTCATGTTTCCCATTGTTTCTGGAGATATTCCTGAGACAAAGTTCTGTCTCCATAGATTTGTAACCTTCTTAATTGTCTTTAGATATGTGCTTCTTTTACTGCAAATAAATAGTAGACCATAACAGGGCTTTGGGAAAAATATCTGCTGCCAAATGCAAGTTAATGGAAATCCATGGTAAGGCTACATTTCCAGTCTAGGTTTGCCTCAAACAGACAGGAATCTTGGCAAAGGAAGCACTTGCCACTGGATGGAGACACTTCCAAGTAAGGAAGCTTGAAGCCGTCACAGAAGGCTGTCCTATCATTTAAAAAGAGAAGTAAAGTGCTACTCTTTAAAAGGAAGAGGTCGTGGAAGATGAAGCCACTGAAGAGTTCATGTAGAGGATCCATGAGTAGGACAAATCTTCTATGTCAGCTCATCTTCATAAGTTTCTCTTTTTATCACGGCATTAGCCACTGTGAGTACTTCAAAGTGAGATTTCCTACTGTTCATAAAGTGCATCATGATGCTAGACCTGTTCTGTTAATGTTTTAGTGAATCTAAGTAACAGTTTAAGCCTGGTGATTCCTCTTACACATACCCAGTCCCCTCATAAACATGGACTGTTGCAATCAGTGAATAATGATAGATTTTAGGGGTACAAACTTCTTAATAGTATACAAAATACATTCAAACATAAGACCTCCTCAATGAGATTTAGGATCTGGTGTGTCAGGCTGCTTTCTGTTGCAAGGGTGCAAGGTTTAAAAATTCCACCTTTTACTTAATTTTTTTTTCTTTTTTGAAGACTTAACATAATGTGTTAAGAGCATCCTTGGTACCCAGTAGTGGTACAGATGACTAAACTCTCTCTCAAGGAACTGTGTATGTGTGCTAGGGGTACAGGACTTAAAACGTTCTCGCCTTAATTTTTTCCCAAGACATAAGGTAATATGTAAGGATATCCCTAGTGCCTAGTGGTATTGCTGAGACTAAAGCTCTCCATGACAGCTGTTTGTGAGTGCTGATAATACTGGGCTTGGACCTGTTTAAGTGCCTTTAGGGTACAATATAAAGAGTATCCCTGGTGTCCAGTGTTCCCCTTATACCCCACTTCTTTCATGCTACAAAACTGGTTCTACTATCTTTATGAGTGCCTTTAGGGGCACAATATAAAGAATATCCTTGGTAGCTGGTTTTCTCCACCTCCCCAATATAATGGATTTGTTCATTAGTCTAGTGTAGTGTGCAGTTATGACAGCCCCCCCCACACACACACACACACACAGACACACATATTCAGACATTAATGCAGGCACATGCACATACAAATCCCCCCCCCCTCATCCAGTCACACTAATGGACACACTCACCCATTCAACCCCCACACCACACACACACACACACACACACACACACACAAACCTACTCTATCTATCCCCTAACTAAGTCCTTATTCTTAGACAAACAGACAAACACACACACACACTTGATACACACATACACACACCCCCACTACCTTTCAGCTAAACTCCCCAACACTTACCTCAAACTCAATCTCGCCCGTTGAAAGCAATGATTGTATGCAAGCTTTTGGCTCTGTTCATTAACACAGTTGCCAAGGTTATTCAGCTGAGTGATTCTCTGAAACTCTAGACTGAATAAATGCCTTATCTTAGGCATTTCCAGGGAGGAAGAGAAAACAAGTGTCTAGCTAGCATAGGCCCCTCTCCCAGAATGTCACATTAATATTTGCAGCAGGCCACAAATACAGCCCACATCAGTGCTGTACCATGCCTTACTACAGGCATTTCCACAGAGAGAGTGCATGGCTAATCAGCATAGGCCACTTCCTCAAAATGCCTCATTAGGATTTGCGTTAGGTAACAGAGACAGCCCACTGCACAGCTGCACCATTTTTGTGGTACATCACTGTAATAGGGCTGTCTCTAAATCTAAAATAGTTACCTGAGGGATAAAATGAGTTTACGACACAGTAACCTTTCTGAATTCTGCACAATGTGTATAATTTTTTTTAAACTTGCTTTTACTCACTAAATCGTTTCTTCTAGAACTTCCTTTCTTAAACCTTAAGTAGTGCAGTTGCTAAAGGAATCATTACAAGAGCAAAAACCAAAGAGGAAAATAGCCCCCACACAAATATACCAACAAATAACCACAGTAGTATGGTACTAGGAAGCACCAGAGGCAAACAGAGGTTATAAATCCAAGTCAAAAATAGAAAACTTTCTAAAGTGGGAGCCATGGGAGACCTAACTACAGTATAGGGAAGTCTATTGGCAACTTATTTTAGAAGCCAGTAGACCAGCTGGACTAAATGAAAACATTTCCTTGCCCCAATCTTAAAATTAATAGCTGCAAGACTTTGAAAAAAAGCAATACTTTGGTTTTAAGTATTTTAATAACATGATTTTTTATTGATATATTATCTTCCAGGTTTATAAAGTTATTTTGATTGCCTTATTTTTTTATGTGCTGGTCCTACATTTTATTCATATAATTTTCCTCCTGAGATTTTCTACATATGAATGTATCGGTGATACTGCAGCACAAGATGGCACTGTTCATTAATATTTAGCTCAATATTTTATAGGTGTGTGTGTGTGTGTGTGTGTGTGTGTGTGTGTGTGTGTGTGTGTGTGTGTGTGTGTGTGTGTGTGTGTGTGTGTGTGTGTGTGTGTGTGTGTGTGTGTGTGTGTGTGTGTGTGTGTATTTTTTTTGTATATAATAAAATATCCCACAAAGCATATTATGACTCTCAGCTGTTTCTTTTTATACATGCTTCTACATCACAACAAAATAAACCACACAGGCCACTGAATAGAAAATGTTACTGTTCCCCAGTCTAATATTTCAATGAAACAAAGAATATCTAAATCAACAGCATTTATGTGTGTGTGTGTGTGTGTGTGTGTGTGTGTGTGTGTGTGTGTGTGTGTGTGTGTGTGTGTGTGTGTGTATTTTTTTTGTATATAATAAAATATCCCACAAAGCATATTATGACTTTCAGCTGTTTCTTTTTATACATGCTTCTACATCACAACAAAATAAACCACACAGGCCACTGAATAGAAAATGTTACTGTTCCCCAGTCTAATATTTCAATGAAACAAAGAATATCTAAATCAACAGCATTTATATATGTGTGTGTGTGTGTGTGTGTGTGTGTGCGTGTGTGTGTGTGTGTATTTTTTTTGTATATAATAAAATATCCCACAAAGCATATTATGACTTTCAGCTGTTTCTTTGTATACATGCTTCTACATCACAACAAAATAAACCACACAGGCCACTGAATAGAAAATGTTACTGTTCCCCAGTCTAATATTTCAATGAAACAAAGAATATCTAAATCAACAGCATTTATATATGTGTGTGTGTGTGTGTGTGTGTAAGTTTACTATCAAAATTTTGGATGGCAGCTACCCGAACTTGGATGGTCGAAAGGCTGTTTTCAAGTTTACAAAACATCAAACTGAATATGTTCAACTCCACAACAGTGAATGCTAGTGTGCATTCGCTGTTGTGAGGTCGACATTCTGATTGGAGATCACACTACAGTGGGGATCAGGAAATTTACAGTTTTCTTCACTGTAGTACGATCTTGGAGTTTGTATATATAGTTAGCAGGGGGTGTGGGGGAGCAGGGGGTTTGCCCCCCTGCAAAGTGTTAGTTGGAAATCACTGGAAGTCAAGGTAAGTTGGGTAATATCGATAATGTCAAATAGCAATGTATTGACATTACCACTTTCGTTGCTTTGCATACATAATGTTTCTGTTTTCAATGTTTTATTTTTGAGTAAGTCATTACTCGAACAAGTGAGTTTTGGAATTTTAATAGTAAACCTATATATATATATATATATATATATATATATATATATATATATATATATATGTTTCTCCAAGAGTGAGCGACACATTCCAGGCAAATTTGCATGGCAGCAGAGAGAATATGTCAAGCAAAACTAATGTGATAAGGTCAGTCCAAGTAAGATCAGAGATGCCTTCAAAGATGTTAAGTGACACCATACAATTACATTAAATGTAAAACTATTGATACAATAGACTTCTGTGTTTTAGTGATCTCTGGATCTCAGTTTACATGAAAAAAAGCTAATTGTCTGGAGCAATGATGATCAAAGATACGTTACACTAACTAAAGGACTGATTATTTTTAATACATGAATTGCTTACAAACAGAAAACTGTTCATCTGCATGCAAGCACTTTTCTGACCTGGACATCTTTAAATGTGCTCCTTCTGTTTCAGATGTGGCAGATGTCCCAAGTAAATGCTGATCGCACCCAAGACACACACACACACACACACACACACACACACACACACACACACACACACACACACACACACACACACACACACACACACACACACACACACACACACACACACACACACACACACACACACACACACACAGTCTGGATTTAATTTGCATTCTGTACTACAAAAGCTCACATACAAAAGCTGCTGCCTAGTTGCATGGGCAGTAGAATGCAGGGGTATTGCTCTTGCCTACATATACAGATTATTTATTTTTTTATTTATTGCTTGCCTTTTGTTTACCAGGATAGTCCGACTGAGCACTCTAGCCCATTTTCAGTTGAGGCCAGGGGAGAAAATCTCCAAAATGGAAGTAGATTTCTTGATTTTGCAAACTACAATTGAAAATAAGCAGGGGCACTAATTGACAGTTATTAAAAATAATGATGTTTTATTTTCCTAACCTGAAATCCTGGGAATTATCTTCATGATTGCTATCTGTCATTTCCAGATATGCAAGTGCCTCCAAATATATGCAGAAATAGAACAGATTCTAAGCAGAGAACAGACAATAAAGCACATTGTCAATCTTACAAATAGTAACTGTGTGAAGAAATGCAGACAGTCTAACAAATTGTAAATGCATGGAGAAATAAAAATCCAAGTTGAGTTAAACGTGTGCTCTGATCTGAAATGCAAACACAAGAAAATCTCATGTTTTTCCAATATTCAGAGTCCAACTTATGGATTTTTTTATATTTCCCTGAAAAAATGAGAAATTGCTAAGCCTCTACCTCAGCCTAACGTGGTTATTTCAAAAATGTTTAGTAGAAGGAACTTCCATGAATAAAAGAAAATCGTGAAAAATAATAACTATTACATGGTGCAGGCTGCCCTCTTGTGGTCCCTACTGAAAGTATCACAGAACATTATACAGAATACAGAAATAACAAAAATTGCAGCATTCTTCATAAAGCAGTTAGAAATTGCAGTCTGCTATACAAGTGGTGTTTTTATTTTATCTTTGAAAAATCCAAAGAAAAGATGATGTTTCAGAAGGCATATCTGTCTGGCAGGGATGAAGCTGCTTCTGTTGACAAGGGTATGGGGACTGATTCCTTCCATTTACATCTGCCCACTGTATAATGTTGAATAAATCACTACATCTGACACTGCTCCAAGGTAGCCTCTAAAAAGGGATACTTGGAGCCAAGTGGGTTTATTCAACCATGCTCCAAGGTCACCCTAAAAGGGGCACTTGTAACAAGTTTGTTTACTCGGTTAACAAATGTATAGTATATATAGTAGATGTAGACATGTATATTTGTCATGGCTTACATTTAGCACTATGTTTTTTGACACAAGATTTAGCTTTGTTCCTCCTGGACTTACTGATTAACTACATAAAGACAAAACTGCTTATGGGTGCATACTTTATTAAATAGCAACACTAAGCCTTTAAAAAGATTCCTTATCGCTAGGTATATATGGTGTACTTTAAGAAGGCATTCTATTCTAAAATAATAAGAAAGGGCTCCTCTTTCTGACCCTCTGCAATGATTTTTACAAATCAGTCCTGTAATTTCTAATGCTTAGAGGTCCCAACAGATGCTTGAATGTGAGCACTAGCACACACACACACACACACACACACACACACACACACACACACACACACACACACACAAAATAACCATATATTTACATTGTTTTATTTATTTATTGATTTACTGTTTCATAACTGCATTGGTGCACTGGTCCAGAAACCCATTTCAGGCACAGCCCAGGTCAGGAGGTATCACTATACAATCAAAATCATCACAACTGACCGTTTCATAACTGCATTGGTGCACTGGTCCAGAAACCCATTTCAGGCACAGCCCAGGTCAGGAGGTATCACTATACAATCAAAATCATCACAACTGCAAGTGCATAAAAATGTAGCAACCCCCCCCCCAAAAAGAAAGACATAATAATCACAGTTTCTCCTCCTCACTATTTACAGAAAAATAAGACATAGAATCAGTCTGTGTATAGCTTCAAAATATGCAAACAAGATAGCAGTATTGAAATGATATACATACAGAACATCGAAGCAGTGGCGACTGTTTACATTATTCATCCAGCTTACTGAAGCAATCACAGGTATTCGCTTCTAAAAGTTTATTTTTTAGCTGCGTAGTAAAAGACTGATGACTATCAGTGCTTCTAATTCTTTTTTAATGACTTGTCTATAATACCAAGAAAAAATGGTGGCTTATGCAGTGTTGTTCTTGCATGCATTCTTAGAGAGCCCAGACTAGTTCTTATTTGGAGTTCATTCTTAAGAGGGGTGACAGTAGCTTTCATGAATTAACTTAAATGTTGATAAGGAAATTGCCCTTTTACCAGTAACCCCTCTGAATTTCCAGTGTAATTTAGTGGTACTCAGTGGAAGAAGGCTGATATGAATAAATGTAAGAATTCTGTTCAGTGTTTTGCAACAAAAAATGAATTATGTGAAGATGGCAAGGAGATCATTGGTAGTGTATATTCTAGCCTCAGTAGTGCATATTCTTGCCTTCAGAGCAAGACATTTATGGCTAAGGCCCATCTAGCTTCAGTGGTAAGCAAATGAGAAATTTTATAAGCTTGTAGCAACTGGTTTATTCAGAATCATAACTAGGATGGGGCAGATGGGGTTGATGCCCTGAGTGGAAGCTGTTAGGGGCATGATATGTAGTTGCCAGTGGGGCACTAATGAAGTATTGTCATTCATACAAGAAGGCTTGATTGATGTCATGGCTTTTTATGAATGCTGATGGTGCATTAGTAGAGGCCATTGCTTCAGTAACTTAAGCAAGCAGCTTACTACAATTGTGTTGAAGTTAGAGGAGTCAGTTCTCAACTTCAAGGAGACTTCTTTTTTTTCTTCTCAGTTGTGGACTGAGGGGGCACCAGATGAGGGTTTAATACACTAAGTGATTTTTTTTTCTGCGTGGCTTGAAAGTCATGTTTTGGTCAAGTGTAACTCCTAAGTATTTCTGAAGTGTAACTATAACAAGATTAGCTCCATATGGATTGGTTAATATTAAGGGAGAGGATCTGGTCACCCTTACAGAATATCTAAAGAAGTACTAGATCCCTTTAGAGAGCTTTGTTGATATCATGTGAAGATTTACCTGGCCTAGTAATCCTAATATCATCAGTATATAAGAGGCAATAGTTAAGATCAGGCAGATCCCTGGGAAGATCATTAATAAAGGGTGAGAAAAGTAACAGTCCTATTACTGATACTTGTGTTATGCCTAACAAAAGTGGCCTCTTATGTCTGAAGGCCAGTGGATGATCCATCAAAATTTATACCCATTAGATAATGTGAAAAGCAAGAGTATACTTCTATAGAAAATCACAGAATTACAGTTTCTCTAGAATTAGTTCATGACCGACAGTCTAAAGGCCCTTTTAAGGTCTAGAAAACTAGCCCCTGTAAGGAAACCATATACTGTATTGTTGAAAATATTCTTGTTTAGAAAATAGAGTACAGTAAGGGTATTATATTCTGGCCTAAAATCACGTTGTCTGTGTGAAGTCTGACATATTTTTGTATATACTCTAGAATTTGATCACAAATCAGTTTTACTAAGATCTTAGCATTTGGATCAATTTTAGCTGTAGGCAAAAAAAAATCTATAAATGATCATACTTTAAATCAACAAAAATCTTTAATTTCTGGATTTATTAGCTTGTGATTTTTGATATATATATATATATATATATATATATATATATATATATATATATATATATATATATATATATATATATATTGACATTAAATTTAACAAGTATCTAAAAAAGTCAGTAATTCTTGTTTTGTTGCCAAAAACTGCAAGCTGAACTATGCAAAAGGGAACCAGATTGTACTCTACTTATCTACATGTGGGACCATCTTGGATAATGCAGATACTGCAACGTGAGCATACAAAGTTTGAAGTATTGACTTTTTTTATTTTAGTATTAATATTCTAATTTAAGGTTTATGGATTAGCATTACAATGTGAAATTCTATGCTCTTTACAAAAGGTTTTAATATATACATTTTCCTCCCTAGTACGTAATTCATCACAGGGGCATCCTCTGATCTGAACAAGCCTGGCTGCTGTTTATATTAATGCCTTTTAGTTATTAATATTTAAAACTGGTTAAGTACCCCAGCTACAACTAACCATTTTTAGGCATGACCTGGACCACAGTATATGATAAAAAATAAAAGGGGATCGTACAACAACTACCAAGCTAGTAATAATTTTGTTCCTAATTTCTTCTCTTATCACTTTCATATCACCTGATTCAAACAGAATTCGTTCTGTATCAGAAGCATGTGCTGCTAGAACTGGACCCATCATTGTCTCTGGATATTCCTGTAATGGTAAAACCTGTTTGCCAGCATGTGCAGGTAAAGTACAATGTTAAGTGATAACTACTTCAGCTGTTGCTTGCTTCGCTGTCAGATGCCCCAGGTCCTCATATGAACTCAGTGCCTATATACAAGAGTATTGCACACTGACACGACTCTCAGGATGTCTGGGAAATCTAATGATAAGGGATAGACAAAAGTGCATCACCTAGTGCTGTAAAGACACAGCTCCATGACTGATATCCCCAAGGTTAGGATACAAGCAAAGTTCTACTGCTATCGTATCTTGTGATATGTTGCTTCTAGTTAGGAACTTGTTAATGGTCAAGAAAAGGTGATGACAAACAGACCTTCAGATTACAAGGATTTAAGCAATAGAAAGTGTGTAGGATCTGTCCTGTAATGTAACCAGCTCGGTTAATCTTTTGAAAAGGAATTCTGTGATACAGATGAGAAAGTATGAAAGTCCATCTGAGAAACAAATGAGAACTGAGGTGGCAAAAAAGACACAATGAGTAGATGATACATCACTAAGATTCACTATAATAAAATAGAAAATCCTTCTCCTTGGTCACAAAAATTAAGGAAAGACTCAGCTTGGTTCGGAGGTTTAAGACTATATGCTGCTAGACCTAGAGCTAGACTTTACAGCAGTTGCAGGTTTACTGCTTTCCATCCTGTGTTAAGTGACTCTAAGCATGACAATTAACCAGGCACTACACTTTGATCACCATTGAAAAAGTATTACATGTCCTGTAGACATGCCTCACTACCAATTTCTTGTTCCCTAAACAAGACGAGAAGGGAGAGGATAGACTACAGGCTAAGATTTTAGTTTTTCATCCATTATGCTATTTCTTCTTCTTTTTTTTTTTCAATAATTTTTATTTTCATTTTTTCATTTATATAAATCACAATCATTTCCATTCTTACAGCATGACCATCGGTGAATGTTAGACATTGTATTCGATATAGTAACATGTATGTCATAAAACATATCTATTTACACTATATACAAAGATGCTTTCTCATTCAATTCCATTGTTATAAAAACAGCACATGCAATAAAGATTTCAAGTACATAGTTTGACTGTGTTATTGTTTGTATATTTTTAGGTTCCTTTGTACCTTGTTACTATGTATGCTAATATGATGTTAAAGGTTTGTTCCCAAATTTCTCGGGCTTTCATATTTTTGTTTCTTTTATCCATTAATATTTTATGGGCTAAAAGATGTTTTATAGCTATTTTTTGAATCCCTCCCAATATATATTTGTACGGTCTAACCATTTGAGAACTATGTATAGCTTCATTTGTAAGAAAAAATTATTATAAGTATATTCGCTTGTTTTCCTGATATGTTAGATGGGTGAATATGTTGTTGCTGTTGTGTCTTTCGGCTTTTCCCGGTTAGGGGTCGCCACAGCGGAACTCCAGACCGCTAATGATTGGTAGTTGATTTTTATGTGCCGAGTTACCAGCCCTGACGCACAACCTTCAACGAAGGTACGCCCATTCACGCATGTCTCCATGCAGAAGATGCTCTAGCTGAGAATCGAACTTGACAGTGTCTTACTGTGAGGCGACAATGCTACCGCAGCACCACCACTGCGAGACAGATGGGTAAATATGTAAAAGGGTAACTTCCCATGTTAGTGTTGATGTTTGATATCCCATTTTTTTTGCAGTTGTATCTTGAGGTAATTCCAGAGTTTTCACACACATTTGCAACTCCAAAATGTATGCATTGGGTCTGCTACCTGGGCCTTACAGTGTGGGCAGTTTGGAAATTTTGATGCATTGAATTTGTGGACTATTCCGGGTGTGAAATATGCAATTTTATTTATCATGAGCTGTGTGTATGACAGTTTTGTAAGGGGTATACTTTTCAGCGTTAGATTGTTTGCATGACTTATTTGCTGGTCGTCTATGGATGGTTTTAATTTTCACCAGTAGTTAGAGAAAAAGAGGTCCTTCTGAAATTTTATTTCACCTATCATTTTATATGAGTTAGATATTGTTTTCCTTGTTGTAAGAATGGTCTTCCAAAGCAGAGTACAGTTTTCCATGTCACTATTAAGTGTAATAAAGTTTTAGAGGTAGCTGGAACACAACTCTTTGATTTGTCTTAGAATTATTATATATGATTTGGGTAGATTTAGGTTACTTCTCATTTCTTGGATTGTACAGTTAAGATATGGCTAGATATCTTGGATTATTTTGTCCTTTAATCAAGGAAAAAAATCAAGGTCTAGCATATTTTTATTTATTTTTAGATGTGGATTTTTATTGAAGGGTTGTAGTGTTACCATAGCTTGCCCAAGGTTTAAGAAATGAAATAGTTTTTGTGTTATATTTATAGAATGTTTTAAGGGATCTATAATGTTATCGGTTTGTAAATCTTTTTTGTTTAAAAAGGGAAGCACATTGGGATTGACGCCTAGTGCTTTAATGTACCTATAGAATATTGTCACCCAAGAAGGTGACCAAGTTTACATTGTCGGGTTATGTTCTGCTATTCTTAATATTCTGTTAGTATTGATAATAGAGTAATACGTTTTAAAATCTGGCAGGTTCAGACCCCCTTTGCATTTGGGAAGTGTTAGTTTCTGATACGAGATTCTGTTTTTTTTGGGTTCCCATATGAACTTTGCTAGGAAGGTATGAATTTGTTTAAAAAATGTATTATGTATTATCTGTAATGTCATGAATATATATGTTAGTCTAGGTAAAATGTTTATTTTTATTACTGATACTTTGGTCAGAAATGGTAGCTTGAGCTTATTCCACCTTTTACAGTCTTGTATTATGTTTTGCCATTTAAGAGTTATGTTATGTTGGTAGAATTCCTGGAATTCCCATATATTTAGTTTCTTCTTTCATTTTTATTGTATCTATTAGTGGTATCAATGCAAATAGTTTGGGCAGCCTTAATGGGAAGATATTAGTTTTATTGAGGTTTAATTTGTAGTCAGACATGATTGAAAATTGTTTGATTGTAGTTATTATTTTGGTTATGTCTGAGTTTGGTGTAGTGAAGTATATGTTCAGATCATCTGCAAAGGCGGTGAGATATACTTTGAAGTGTGTTGAGGGGGGGTTATGGTATGTGTTTTGTTTAACATAAAGAACCAGGGATTCTAGGTATAGGCTGAATAGAAAGAGCAATAACAGACATCCTTGTCTTGTTCCATTTATTATCATAATTCTATTTGGCCATGCTTTATTTATATATAGGGATGTGTATGGATTGCTACAGAGAATTTGGATGATCTGAATGAAATTGATAGGTATGTCAAAATAAGGTAATGTTTGAAGTAAAAATTCTAGGTTGACCCTGTCAAATACCTTGTGGGCATCTACTACCTTTGCAAATATATTAATATTCCTCTGATTTGCAAAAGATATTAATGCATCCAATGTTTGAGTGTTGTCGCTGGTCTGTCTTTGTGGTGTGAACCCAGATTGCTCTGGAGAAATGATTTTCTCTATTAGGTTTTTTTAATCTATTTGCGAGTACTGATGTCAGGATCTTTGTATCTATATTTAGTAGGGAGATGGGTCTATAACTATCTGGGTTTTTGGGGTCTGCATGTTCTTTTATTATGAAAATAGTTTTGGAGGCATTGAAATGAATATCATTTATGTTGTTATTTATTATATAGTTCAGCACATAGTGTAGTAGTTTAGCAATTAGGAGGGTGAAAGTTTTATAAAATTCTGACGTAAGTCCATCCAGTCCTGGGGCCTTATGTGACTTTAAATGTTTAATTGTTGTGCTTATCTCATTGATGGAAATAGATTCCGTTAGTTTCTTTTGTTGATCTAAATCTAGTTTAGGGAATTTTAGTTTTTGAAGAAAATGCTCTCTATCTTCCTTAGAGGTTTGTAATGTTTGTTCTCCATAGATTTGAGAATATATTTGTTCAAATACTTTGATGATTTCTTCATTTCTTGTGTAGTTTTTGTCCTTGTAATTTATTTCTGATATATTTAAGGTGGTTTTGTGTTGAGAGATGATTCTGGCCAAAGCTCTGGATGGTATTTGGGCTTCCTCTGCATAATTAGCTAACATTCTTACCTCATAAAATGACAGATTTCTGGTTTCTAACAAATAAAAGTCTCTTTGTAGTTTTAGGAGATCAACTTCAGTCTGGCTATTAAGGTTATTTAGTAGTTCTTTTTCCATTTGTTCTATTTTCCCTTTCCATGTATACTCTTTTTTTAGTCGTATTTTTTTATAATATGCTGCTTTTTATATGAATGTTCCTCTGATCTGTGATTTGGCTGCAGCCCATTCTATGTCTGTTGGGACTTGGGATCTGGAGATATTTGCAAGAGTTGTCTTTAATATTTCTTCAACTTCTTTTAGTACATCTGTTTTGATGACCAGGTTAGGATTCAATGACCAGTTATGACCTCTATTAGATAAGTACAACTTTTTGTCCCAGTTGATAAGCAATGTGTCTTTGGAATGATCCGAGAAAAATCTAATGTGTATAACTGTTGTTGGATCCATGTTAATGAGTATGTCTGAGATTAAAAAGAAGTCTATTCTTGACCACATTTTGTGGCACTGCAAGTAGAATGTGAATTTTCTGGCTTTATTCTCGTTATTCCCATATTTAAAAGGGTCATATAGTTTAAAGTCTTGTTTAAGTTCATTTAGAGCTATTGTGGCTTGTTTATTATGTGTTTTAATTGGATTAGATTTGTCTTTTTCTGGGTTTTGATATGTGTTCCAGTCACCCCCAATTATTAGGTAGTGATCTTTAAGCTGGTTTATAATTGGGTAAAGTGACATATAAAAGTGATGTTGGTTACTACAGGGTGCATATTGATTAAGCACCATTATGAGTTTTGATAATCCTGGGTAGGTAAATGTTATGTAACTCCATCTTCCCTCTTTGTCCACCTTAGTCTCAAGTATCTTGTCTTGGAATTGATTTTTAATTATTATGGCAACACCAGCACTGTTTGTTTTATCCCCTGTTGCTATAATTTGTTTTATCCACCCCCCACCCCCATTTCTGTCCATTGTTCTGTAGTTGTGTGTGCTTCTTGTATTAATATAAGGTTGGCTTTAGTTTTCAGGGTAAGATGCAAAAATAGTTTTCTTTTTTCTTTATCCTGGCGTCCTTTAACATTCCATGTCTCAATTTCCCACATTTATTTGTTAAGTATGTTTGTTCTACATGACTTGTATGTAAGTTTGGTTTTATGGTCTTTGTATGTGATGTTGATATGTGTTTTAGAAAGCATCTAACTAGTCCTGTCCCTACCTTGTGTCTACCCACTGTACCCCTGGACCAGGAATAAAAGGGGGAATAAAGTGAGAGGTTAACATATACTTTTAGTTTCCCTCAGGTCTTTGGTTGTGTTTTCTCTTTGTGTGTAGGTTGAAAGTATGTTAGCTCCCTTCCGTTACTATATACAATACGGACAAAGCTTAACAAACTAGTTCCCTAAAAAACACTGCTGTGAAATATCCCTAGTCTCTTCCTTAAAACTATTATACAATTATAGTATTATGGTTACAGCACAGAACTTATAGCTTTTTAGCATGCAGCTTATTCCTTCTAATAACGCATTTTTAAACAACATGTTAGTATTCAAACCCTTAGTTAGCTATAACAAGATATACAACAATGTAGCACAGATTTTAAGGCAGACTTGTCTTGTTTACATTTTCCTTTTCCTTAGTCTTCTCTTACCTTCCCCTCTCCTTTATAGGTTCATAGGTTCATAGGTTGGTACTAGGCTATCAGCCCTAGGGCGTATACAAGCCTAGCCATAACAATTCCCTGGCTATTTCTTCCCACATTATTTACTTTCCAGGACCCCTGTCTTTAAACTTTAAACAGTTTTTCTCCCCTACTTCGGTGCCTATACAGAGTTCTGTGGCAATCTATAGCAGATTCCAGGGGGAAAAAAACGTTATTGGAACCTATAATCAGAAGTAGGAAATGAGGGGAAGAGAGAGAGAGAGAGAAAAAAAAAATGTTTTCAGGCTTAGCTAGGTATATTTTATGTCAAAACCTATATATTTAGATTATGTTTATATTTTCTGCAGTCAGATAGTTTATATTTGTGTGCTCTTGTATTTTCCTTTTCTAAAATGCATTTACAGTTTATTTATCTTTATAGGTTCATAGGTTCATAGGTAGATACTAGGCTATCTGCCCTAGGGCATTTATAAGCCTAGCCAGAGTGTATTTGGCTTCCACCTCCCTATTAGATTAGCCTACTGTGCCTCTGTAAAGTAGGTCACAGAAGGTACCCTTTTAAGATTAGTTTACTGTGTCTCTGTCTAGCAGGGACACAGAAGAGATCCCAGGGGTGAATTTGCGATTTCTCATCCACGCATCCAGATTTCGCTTGAAGAGGGTCAGCGAGGGGCTATGCCTAACATGAATTGGGATTCTATTCCAGAGTGAGGGGAGCCTCTGGGAAATGAAACTGTCCCTCCAGCATGTCCTATTTATTTTTGTGCTGAGGTTTAGGTCCCTGGAGCGTGTAGCTCTAAGGGACTTGGATTTTTTGAAGTGGAGCATGTCCATTAATTCTGGGTTTGACATGGCTTTGTACGTCAGGCATAGACCACCTCTGAGTAGGCGGTAAGCAACTGAGTAGAGCTGGAGTTTCTTTAGTCGAGCTGCATAGGACATCTGTTTGTAGCCCATGATCCTCTTGGTGAGGTACTTTATTCAAGTCAAACATCATTATTTCTGTCATACATCCTTAATATCAGCTGGTTCTGACAGTCTCTCATGTAGTAATAAAGTCTGGATTGTTTATAAGTCTTATTAAGAGATTCACAGTCTTACTGGTTGTTTTGCTAAAATCATACCTTATTCTTCAGATTCTTGCTTTGCAGGTTTCTGCTCATCTTTCAGTCTGGTTTACCTTATCAGCTTGTTTAGGTCGATTTATGGGTGTCTATGGCAAGATTAACTTCTTAAGCTTGCTTCATCTTTATTCCAGGTAGCTTTTAGTTTGTAGTGGAACCCTTGAGGTCGAAGGGGGAATGATTATGCATACCAGAGTCCCAGGATGTGGTTCCTTCCTATAAATCGCACATTGAAAATGGCAGTTGAATTTTGGTGCCTACCCATTTTTCTTTTCCCTTTCCTGTGCTCCTCATGGCTCCATTCATTGATTTAAGGGCCTAGGCAGTAAGAGGAAGATCTCATGGTTGAATCCCATCCAAAATGGTCGCAATTCGGTCTATTTTACACTCGAGGGACACCTGCAACTTTTTTTTGTTTTATTTCGTTTCTGGAGGTGGAATCTGCTTGAAAACAGATAGGAATGTCTCTTTGCCTCTTTGTGGTTAGCGACCAAGTATTTAACATATTTAACATTGAAAATTTGTTGATTTCAATGTTTCTGGAATTTGATTTTCTTTTCTATCAGAAACCTGCACTATGGAGACAGAAGCTGCCTTGTTTGCCTTATCTGGATGGGAAGGTCCTGTGCAAAGGAACTTTTATTATTATTCCAGGTGAGTGTACCTTTCTTCTTGGCTTCAAATAGAATTTTATTTGCATCTTGGTAGTTTAATATTTTAATATAAACAGGTCTTGGTCTCAGTGATGATTGTGTTTCTCTCAGAGCTCTGTGGGCTCTTTCTGTTATCACTTGCTGTGTTTCTTCAGGGTCATCCAGCAGAGATTTTATTACGAGTTTGATAGTTGGTATTAGATTATTATGTGTCACAGTTTCAAGGATTCCTCTGATGATAATATTGTTTCTTCGTGACCTTGCCTCAAGGTCTGTTATTTTTGTTTGTGGACTTTGCAGATCTTTGTTATGGGAACAGGGTTGCCAGATTTCCCATTGGACAGGGAGGGACAAAGTGAAGACCAAAAAAAAAAGGTCTTTCATACATAAATGAATGACAAGGACTGCTGCATGTAGTCGCTGTTTTTAATGAGATGTATTACTCAAACCAAATATGCAAATAAGTACATACAATACAGTTATTATACTATAAATAATGGGTATAGTTCCCCATACTAAAGGGGTGGCGTAAGCCACAAAACTATGGGCTAGGCTTGTAAATGCCCTCGGGCAGATAGCCTAGTATGAACCTATGAACCTATGAACCTATACATTACAACATTACAAACAGTCACATATTAATTAGATACCTTCTAAACATTTTAGTTAAATTCTAATTATAAACATGTATAATCAAACCACATACATGGAATTAACTACATATACATAATAGTCACACAGTAACAATAATAATAACAATAGTACACTTTGAACATTTGCAGGAATCACAGTTATTATGCATTGCAAACAGTCACATATTCATTAGATACCTTGTAAACATTGTAGTTGCATTCTAATTATAAACATGTATAATCAAACCATATATATGCAAATAACTACATATACAGAATACTCACACAATAATAATGACAGCAATAACAGCAATACAGTAGTCCACCTTTGAATGAATATTTTGATTTAAATCCACAAAGTTATATAATATCAACAGCTTTTTTACAAGTACTTTTCACAGCTTTTAGCTTGTTTCAAAATATATTCACCATCTTTAGTCGATAAAAATTTTCTAAAGTCTTTACAAGTGTAATTAAAATTTTGTTTGACCATTAATTCAGCTTCCACAGTCTTTAACAACAATCTGTTTCTCTCCTTTCTCCAGGCTGCACTCATTAGACTAAATATTCTCTCACAAATTGCATTGGAATGTGGAATTGAGAGTATGTGGGCCACGATTTTGTACAAATTACTGCAAGCAGGATGATCTTTAAAAAATATTATCCATTTCTCATCTATTGTTTTTTCTCATTTGCTTCAGTCATACTCAGTACAAACTTGTTTAATAAACAGACATCTTCATATAGAAGGTCAGTATTGCAAGTAATATTAAATCATTTTGTTAATTCTTCAATTGACGGGAATTCGATTTTTACATTTGGTTTTAAGGATAAGACATTAATGCATTGAAATTTGTTACTTTCAAAGTCAAACCATTTCTGTAGGTATTTTATCGCTGTGTCAAAAAATGTCTGTGCGTCATTTTTGAAACGGGTTTTTTTGATGTCATTACTGCATTTTAGTAACATTGTTCTAGCAATGCTTCCATAAAAGAAGTGACTGCAATATGCCGTTCATTATTTCAAAAACATCAATTATTAAAACATCATTGCTTTGAAGTTTTGTTAATGCATTCTGAATAATACTGCATGCATTTGCAACAAACCCCAGGTATGCTAATGCCAATTCATCACTGAAAAACAATTCAAGAATTTCAGATTTGGATTTTTGACTCAGAAAGTACAATCGTATTGGCTCAAAATTTTTTATTATCCGCTCAATTGGGGGCATCAAAGTGAGCCATCGAGTCGGCACATGGCATAACATTTCAGACCACTCTACTTCTAGCCATTCGAATAATTCTTTCAGTTGTACGACTCTTTTTGTTGACGAACTAAATTCATTATAAATTTTTATAACGATTGACTCTATATCAAAAGTTAAAGTTTGTGCAGCTTTTTTAGCAGTATTATGTAGTATGTGACAATTACACCCAATTCCAATTATATTTGAATTAAGGTCTTTTAATTCTGTAAAGACGCTTTGTTTTTACCAAAATTGACGTTAGCATTGTCGGCGCAGAAAGCTGTTACATTTTGTATTTTTAAATTATTATCTTTTAAAGCCGTTGTTATAGAATCTGCTATACTAACTGATGTTTCGCTTTCCAGTGAGTAGAAGGTTAATAATTTTGTTTGAATGCCCTGTTCTTTGTGAAAATACCGAACAATTAATGGGAAGGTTTTTATATTGCCTTTATTTGATGCGTCGGTACTCACAGAAAATGGCTGGTCATCTTGCAATTCTTTCAAAATAATTCTTTTTGATTCAGGTGCAAGCACATGTGTAATAATTTTTGTTGCTTTAGTTCTACCACAACAATATTTTTTTGATATTGTTGAATCTGGGAACAAACAAAAAAAGAGCAATCCTGCACAGTCACTGGAAATGTAACTGTGTGAATGCTTCACAGTGTGAAAACAAAAAGCTGTTTCTGCAGCAATAATATCATCTTCTTCCTTTGAATTTTTTGTCATGAAAAATGTTGTTATTTTGGTGGACGTCGAAGCTGATGAAATATTGTTGGTGTGCGCAGTAGACTTCATATGTCGTTTGATGTCATTTTCACCACCATGTCCAATTGAAAATGACGTATTATTGCACATCGAGCATATAGCATATCCTTCTCGTCCTTCTCGTAACCAGGAATATTTTTCATCCAATCAGTGTTGAATTTCACAAGCCTTTTATTTTCTTTGAAGGAGTATTATCAACATCTTCGAAGTACTCATCTATATAATGATGAAAAGTTTTTACATGTTAAGATATTTTTAATAGAATGTAGAAATCAACTATGAACAAGCAAGAAATACCAGGCTGGGTGTTGTAAACTCAACAAAAAAGTTGTAAAATAACACCACTAAGCACAGAGACAGAGTCCGACTCCAAGTTGATTTCACTTTTTAGTGGAGTTAAACTGCAATAGTCGCTATTCGATGTTTCTTAATGTAAAACTGGTTTTGAGAGCTCAAGTGTAGTACCAGATGCTTTACAACAAAAGACAGAACTCCTGCAGTAAGATGATCCTTAGAAATAAGTTCATAGACTTCTGCATAGAAAACCTTTGCAAAACCCAAAAGCTTTTGCAGTATCAGAGGAGGTTAGGATGTACCGACGGTACCTCACCAGATTAGTATAACTGGAGCTGTAAACACCCTAGAGGTTTCCAACAAAGAGAATTCTACATTTAAAATCTCTAAGCTACCAGAAAAGACTAAAAGCACAGTCTCCCTGGCCTTGAGTGTCTTACAGACTCTTCAGAGGAAATCAATACCTTGCCTTCCACACAGTCAGGCGACCCAGCAGTCAAAGACCTTTTGTACCTTCACAAATCAAACAATCCCAAAGATATCAGGACATCAGATCTAAACCAGCTTTAACAGAGCAGTAACACAAGGTGGAGAGACAAATTAGTTACTCAGAATTTTCAACTCTGGAATAGACTCGCTCTTTAGATAAATCAGTTTAACACACCACCTTCTTTCAAATGGGACCTGGATAATTCAATAAGTATTCATAAATTCAACCTAGGCATGACTGGCACAAGACAACCCTCCTCGAAAAGGGGGTTACACAACTTACAACAATCTATGGTGGGGAACTGACATGGCATAATGGTGCAAGAGTAAGACTCAGTAGCCTTAAACTTCTTGTGATAACATTAAATGCACTTAAATGGGGAAGACATCCTTTATTCTCTTGTAAAATCATCCAAGGCTAGCTTCAAAAGAAAAATTGCCATGGACTCCAAAGATAACCACAAGGCATTCTTTAGCTATGTCAAGAATCTAAGTGCCAATTCTCAGATTTTCTCAGAGTTGGTGCCGAGAAATACACTGAACCGACCGATATAGCCAACATCTTGGCATACAGGTTCAGTGCAAACTTCACCCCCTCTCACCCCCCAAAAGGGCCCATAACTATACCAGAAGAATGCAGTGCCCCTGAAATCACAGACACTCAGGTTAAAACAGCCCTCTCCAAAGCCAAAAACACAGCATCAGTGGGACCGGATGGTGTCCCAGGCTGCGTCCCCTCCTTTCCTACACAAGCTCAAAGATGAACTAACCTCTCATCTAAACACACTGTTTAAACTCAGCCTCTCCACAGGCTGCATGCCCACAGAGTGGTGCACAGCAATGGTTATTCCGCTCCACAAAAGTTGGAGCCACTCACAACAGAACCTGGGAACTATCGCCCTATAAGCCTGACTAGCTTGGTATGCAAAGCTATGGAGTGCATCATCATGGATCTCAGTAACAGAGACATTGGGAACCTCCAAACACTGGACCCTACCCATTCTGGCTTTGTTAAAGGCAGATCATGCCTCCTAAACCTGGTGGACTTCTTTGAGACAGTTACCAAGGCTATAGATGAGGGAAGGGTGGTCCACACAGCCTACCTAGAGCTCACAAAGGCTTTTGACACCATTCCCCACTCAGGTATTTTATAGACAAGCTCACCAGCCTGAACATAAACCCCTGGAGCTAGGTCTGACTCTAAAGCGGTTACAAGTGGCATTCCCCAGAGCCTTAGGACCCCTCCTGTTCAGCATACACTTCTCAGAGGTACAGCCTACTGTTTCACTTGTCTCGAGGTGTATTCAGATTTAATGAAGATGGATACACCTCCATCTTTGGTTCTTTCACACTTGTTTTGGGTTCTGAAAGTGTGAAAGGAATTGTAGCCTTGTATGGCTGGGGTGCTCTCTGACTTTAAACCAAGACCTGAGCTGACCTTTTGTATAAAGTGTATAAAGGTCTGTTGCACTTGCATTGCTACTTTGTACTAGTTTTTAGACCTTTGGCATCAGACAAAAACCTTCAGATGACCGTAGTTTATCTGCCAGATGTATCACTTACACTGTCACACTATTATACAATTTGTTCTCCAGCTCCACTCCAGCCAGGCAAAATTGTATATAACATTACCAAATGCATTGCTAATGTCTAAGTAGGCTAAATACAGCATTGCTTTTCTGGTGGTAAACCGTGTAATGTCCTAATTTCCAGACAATGAACAATGAACTATGTTTATTCTGGCATAAGTTAACCGTTCTGTTCCAAATTCATGTTTCATGCTTCATTTTATACCATATATCATCAACTTACAGTCTTACACCTTTTAGTAATGATGAATCACATGTGAACTGTCAGGTCACTACTTTTTAGCTTCTGTCTTGCTCTTGCACTCACTAAAGAACTCCATTTGCCATTACCTTCTGGATGGAATAATATCAAGTTGAAACTTTTATTTTTTTTCCTCTTTTCAAATTACACTTCTTAGTTACACTTACACATCATTACATGGCACTGCATAGCATTCCAAATATTCACTAACTAACTACTCTGCCCACATTCCTTCCGTAACTCAATATTGCCCCCCCTGGCCTGGGCTGGCCTGGCCTGGCCCACCCCTCACTATTCCACATCCCTATACCAACAGCAAAGTACTCTTAGTGTACCCACTTCAACAATAAAAACAAATAAAAGTAAAACCAACAACCTTGGCACTTGACAAGTTACCAGCAGAGTACCTCAAATAAGTAGCAGAAACTGTAGCATTCCCAGTCTCCATACTTATCAATAGATCCATAAAAGAAAACCATGTCCCAACATCTGGAAAATATCATATACCATACCTTTAAAGGGAGAACTTCTACCGACCCTAATCCACTACCTTCCAATAGCCATTCTCCGTTCCCTATCCAAGATATTAGAAAAATGTATGTAAACCCTGTTGCTGAAATACCTCACTAACCATAGCCTGCTCTCCTTGACTCATCATGGCTTTCAGCCTAATCATAGCATAACTACTGCCCTTTTAAACTTTACAAACACAGTTAATCAACTCTGAAACATCTAAAGTGTTCCATAATGTTTCACACTAGAAACTCCTTGAGGAACTAGCCTATCTGTGTCTCAATACCCCATAACTTACCTGGTTCCACAGTTACTTATCTACTTGAAAATAAGCTGTGAAATGGCAACAAGGCTATATTGATTTCTTCACAGTCACACAGGGTGTCCTTCAGAGATCAATTCTAGGACCATACTTTTCAATATCTTTATCAATAATCTGCACTCCTCCACTAACCAAGCTAAACTGGTATAATATGCAAATATTGCCACTCTCATCTGCTCACCCCAACACTAGTCTCCCTACAAAAAAAAACACCCAAAATGCCTTACTAGACATATAATCCTGGGTAGATAGCTCAAACTTGCTCTTAAATGCAAAAAACCACAACTGATGTTTTCTACCCCTAAAAACTACTCAATCCAAAACCAATCTTTTCATACCCTATCAACCAGCAAAAGAAACATAGAATATGTCACACAGGCAAAACTCCTTGAACTAACCCCTGATGATAATCTTAGTCTCTCAGATAAAACCAACACCCTACTTCTAGCCATCGAAAAAACAAACTGGAAACTAGGTTCCCTCTACAGAGCTAAGAACATTTTCACTAATAACTCAAGAAAAAACATAGCACAAACATACCTACATCCATCCATACTCTGTGCTTTCTTCATCCATCTTTACAAATCTTAACTTAAGCATCAGAAATAAACTAGAGAAAGCCCATAACAAAACTGCAAAATTTGCAACAAATAATCTTAAAAAAACACCATTGCCTAGCGCAAAAAAAGACTTAGCTGGCTAGAACTTAAAATCACCTCAGCTACCATTGTCTTATTATAGCCCATAAACTAATAAACTACCTGGAAAAATGTCCGGCTCTAAAAGGAATACTCTACCATATAACACTAACTGAGCCCTAGAATCCAACAACAAAGTTTTTCTGTCCATCCAAAAATCAAATAAGTACCCTTGTTTTAGCATGTAACTTTATATCTTTATCACTAAGAAATCTTACTGTATATTGTCCCACAACTGTCATTTATGCTGTTCTTCTATAGCCTGTCACTGCATCCTCTAGTTGCTTTCTCTCCTACAAAACTTCTATTTCCCAGGTACCTACCACTATCTGTATTTCCTTTAATGCATGTCTATACAAGCTCTCTACTTCAGTCTACCTAATGTTTTTATAACTAGTTGTCCTCTTAAGTTCTACCTCCTGATAAATCTCTTGTTGCCTTTGCTACCCTTCTCTGTACTTCCATCTGATAAGCACAGTACATAATACGTCCAATGTCTATATGTGCAATTTCTCTATAACCAACTACCTTACGGAAAAAAAAATATATATATATATATATATATATAGTTCCTTAAATTTGGAGGCTACTGTATGATGTATAATGTGTTCCAGATGTATTCATATAATTGTGTTTTCATGTAAACAATGTATTTTCCAAATGTCATTTTTTTGTCTTTAAATAAACTGGACTAATATGCGGAGCTTTTCTCCCTGGGCCTCCCTGCGTAAACAAAGAAAATTAATTAAATTAATTAAGTTCCAAGAAAAGTTGCTGATTCTTCTAGCTGACCATTTTAGAAATGGCTGATTTTCTTCTAGATGATAAAAATGCAGTTTTCCATAAATTTGGCAACATTGCTCAGATTTCTTATAGTTTGGTAACTGTCTTTTGCACTGAGGATGCCTTTTCCCCATATAAATAGTAATGATGTTACATTTTCTCAAAAAAAGTATCATTCATTAAAGATTTATTAACAATATTATAATGATGGCCTATTAAATCTGAAGATAGATTCAAAATATATTTGTTCATAATGCTGCCAGGATCTCTTTTTTTAACTTTTCATTTAATGATATAATAGTCTATCGTCTCTTTACTAATTACAGGAATGGGAGAGGAAGTAGCTCTGCTCTATACAAATATGCAAGTGTATTATTTTCTCCAAATAATGCTTAGTACAAATTTCCTATTGAAGATGTCAATGCCATTCTTTCTTTAATATATTCTGATGTCATGTAGATGAATCCATATTATATAAATACTGTGAAGTACTTTTAGATATCATGCCTCACTCATTATGTTGAGCTGGTTAACAGTGGCTAACCATGTGGATGAATGGACTCCTGATAGCTATTATCTCTGTGTCCTGTATCTGTATCTTGAAGAAACCATTTCTGATTATTCACAATGATATAGCCAGGCTCAGAACTTATACTAACTCTTTCTCCTAAAGGTGGTTAGAGACGTTTCTCTGAAAGTCTGAATCAATACACCAACCTCCTTGTTTTGTTGACACTATCAGATATCTGGCAAGAAAGGAACCTTTACAAGTTGTAATTTGCCAGTAGCTCAGGTACATCTTGGGGACTGTGCATAAGTTTAAACAAATGGACTATTTTTTTGTTCTTCACCCAAAATGATCTTTGTATGACAGAAGTCTGTTACTTAGTTATGTGAGTGTGAGAGGGATAACTAGACTGCAAACAAACAGACAAAAAAATTGAAAGTTCTATACATACTTTACATAGCAATAGCATATGATAGATCTACATCTACTTGAGCTACTGTCCAGCATATTGGAAATATATGACAGCAGAGTAAGTTAAAACAACAAGTATAAACAGCGTAAACAGCGTAAAGAAATAAATATCTTTGGTAGCATTTTTTTCTGTGTGTGGCTGGCAGATGGGCCCCTGCCTGGCTTGCTGCAGAAATAGAGCTGCTGCTGCAGTAATCTATGTCCAGTAAATAGAAGACAATGATTAAGAAAGGACAAGAGAAGGACCTGGAAACTAATTATTTTATTCACTGAAGTATAGTTATATTGTGTACTGATGAGAGACAAGTTAAACCAAAGACAAAACGCTTACATTATAATAAAGTGCTTATTTTGAAACATTGAATTCTGTACAAAAGGTTGAAAACCCTTGCGTTTCCGTATATAATTATGTTTCCAGCAATGGCTAGGTTTGTATAACGTGCTTACACCGTAGCACTAGCATCTAATGCGCTGTGATCAACGTAACTCGCTTTTAACATTTAGACATTGAAATGTTTAAATATACTGCATTATTTAGAAAGTAAAGAAGTAAGACAAAAACAAATAATTAAATAAATAGTGTCTCTCCACCACCATTGAATAACAACATTACACAATACTATACAAATACAATATAAGGTTATCAATAATATTAACTCAACTCACTGTGAATTTTGTGAAAGTGTAGCTCACTCAGTCGTCGTAGTTGCAACTTGCTAGTAGCATCGATCACTTGCAATCACATGACACAGCAGAGCAGTCGCAGTCAGAAGAGCCCTTATCACGCCCACCCACGCACAGGATGACGAAAAAAAGGGTACGTATATACGTACAAGACAAGCGCACAGCCACTGGCATACAGGAAGTCACACACACTTCGTCGCCAATTCGCCGTCGGGATTTGTACAGCTTAAATGGGACCTGGGATTTCTGTGTTGATCTCGGGATAATCCCGCTGAAATAGGGACGTCTGGCAACCGTGCATGGGAATCAGTTCTTTGAGCAATAGAGTCTATTTTTATTTCATTTTCTTGTAATTTTGCCTCAGATTTTTCCATTCTAGCTAGTATTTGGTTAAATGAATCACCAAATGTTTCAAATTGTAAAGATAGTTCCTGTATTGCTTGCTGAATAGGTAATAAAGCAGTTTTATTGTCTTCCAGGTTAGCTGGCTGGTCTGCCTTGGTTTTGCGTGTAGATTTAGTATTGTCTGATTGTTTAGTTGTCCTTAGTCTTTTTGGAGTTGTATCTTTATCTGGTGAGGCTAACATTGAGAATTTAGTCTTAGTCGTTACAGTGTCCATATTATTTTCTTCTTTCGGCATCCTGCTGCTTGGTACTTTTTCAGATTTTGTATATGAGTGCAGGGCCTCAGTACAACATGGCTTCAGTTGTTTCTAAGATCTTAGATAATCTGAATCTGCTGGTATTTTAGCTTCTTTTGATTGCTGTTTGTTATCTGGAATAGATGTTCAGTCTTATTTCTGCATTTTTTTATTCCGTGATGCCTTTTAGGTTTATTTTAATCCATGCTATTTCAGAGAGCTAGGTATTAGCAGTGCTCACAGAACAGTGGCCATCTTGAACTCCATTATGTTATTTCTAAGAGTTTGTCAACATACACAGATTGGAGAAATACTATTTGTATGTGAACAAGTAATGTATTTAATTTTGTGTCTCCTTTTAAAAGGATGGTAGGGCAGGGATAATGTTCAGTGCACAGCAGGCAGCTATCTATGATAATAGACACCTGGAGCTCTTTTTTGTCATTGAATTAATTATGTCCTCCAAGGGGAGCAAGGTTAGGGAGCAATTCCACTTGAAGCCCCTATTTCTACACTGGTCTCACCACTTGTTAACATACTAAGTCAGATAGCTGGGTACCCTAGAAACTAATTCTGATAAGATCAAGTATGTGTGTCAAACAGTGGTAAGGTATGGCACATAATGAAAGGATACTTGGGAGAAAGCAAGCAGACAGCAGTATGACTCATCATAAAATGGACAGAAAACTAATCAGGTGGAATGAATGAAAGCTTCTTATATACATGACCTACAGTTTCCCCTTTCAGTGATGACACTGAGGTTCATGACACATCATACCATGGTTCAGATAGTACAGCACTCCCAATCCATTGTCAAGCAAACTAAACAGCTACACACTTTTAAAGCAGATCTTTAACACCACCTAAAACAATCCTGGGTCTACCAGTGTTCATCCCCAAGATAAAATGCTCTCAAACAAATGATTTTCTGTAATTTATAAAGCTACACTGTAAATTCATATGTTTTATTTATTTATTTGTTTATTTATTTATTTAGTTATTTATTTATTTATTTATTTATGTTTGCACATTTATAATGTGAATTTTATATGTAAAGATGTGCATATTATGTTTCGTTCATTTGTGTAACCTGTATACTCTTACTATAGATTACTATTGCTATTTACCACGTAAAGTTTGTATAGTATATTGTTATTATTTGCCATGTGGAGCCTTTCTACCCAGGCCTCCGCTGAACAGGGGATTTCATGCCCAGTTAGACTATCCAAATTAACAATGCAAAATAAATAAATAAATCCAGCTGTCATACTGTCTATTTTTAGTGAAGGCAAAATACAATTACCACCAAAAATTATCTGCTCAGCAGAGAGTTACATGAACACAGCTTCTCACCAAATCTGAGGGAAACTCAGAACCAAAAGTATTAAAATGAAGCGTTATATCTGCACTATAAATACTTTCCTTAAGTTTGCAGTTTCCATTTCAAATAAAATTACACAAGGAAATAAATACTTTCTATAGTAGAATAATTTCTGTTCATAAGCACAAATATAAGTTTCATACATTTGCATTTCAATGGCATATTGCTGATCCACAGGTACAGTGGGTTTAAAAAGTATACACACCCCTGTTAAAATGCCAGGTTTTTGTGATATAAAAAATAAGACCACAATAAATAATTTCAAAACTTTTCCCACCTTTGATTTGACCTATAAACTGTATAATTCAATTGAAAAACAAATAAATCTGTTGGGGAAAAATATAAAAAATAAAAAACGTAAAATATGCTGATTGCATAAGTGTGCACACCCTTAAACTAATAATTTGCTGTGTGTGTACACCCTTAAACTAATACTTTGTTGAAGCACCTTTTGATTTAATTACAACATTCAGTCTTCTTGGGTACACATTTGCCATCAATTAAAGAGACTCTGATTAACCCCAAATAAAGTTCAGCTGTCCTAGTGGGATTTTCTTGACATTTACTCAGTTGCCTGCTACAAAAGCCATGGTTCACAGAGAGCTTACAAAGCATCAATGGGATCTCAGTACTGAAAGATATCTGTCAGGAGAAGGGCACAAAAACATTTCCACAACATTGGATATACCATGGAACACAGTGAAGACAGTCATCAAAAAGTGGAGAAAATATGGAACAGTGACATTGCAAAGAACTGGACTTCCCTCCAAAATTGATGAAAATACAAGGCAAAGACTGGTCAGGGAGGCTGCCAAGAGACCTACAGGAACACTGAAGGAGCTGCAGGAATTTCTGGCAAGTACTGGTTGTGTACTACATATGACAACAATTTCCCGTATTCTCCATATGTCTAAACTATGGGGCAGAGTTGCAAGACGGAAGCCTTTTCTTACAAAGAAAAACATCCAGGCCCAGCTAAAATTTGCAAAACAATACATCAAGTCTCCTAAAGGCATGTGGAAAAAATATGTTATGGTCTGATGAGACCATGGTTGAACTTTTTGCCCACAATTCCAAAAGGTACGTTTGACACAAAAACAACACTTCGCATCACCAAAAGAATACCATCCCCACAATGAAGCATGGTGATGGCAGTATCATGCTTTGGGGATGCTTTTCTTCAGCTGGAACTGGGGCTTTAGTGAAGGTGGAGGGAGTTATGAACAATTCCAAACACCAGTCACTTTTGGCCCAAAACCTTGAGGCATCTGCTAGAAAGCTGAAGATGAAGAGAAATTTCACCTTTCAACTCGACAATGACCCAAAGCATATATCCAAATGAACAAAAAAATGCCTTCACCGGAAGAATATTAAAGTTTTGGAATGATCCAGCCAGAGGCCAGACCTAAATCCAATAGAAAATCTGTGGCGTAACCAGAAGAGGGCTGTGTACAAGAGATGGCCTCGCAATCTGACAGGTTTGGAGCACTTTTGCAAGGAAGAGTGGGCAAATATTGCCAAGTCAAGATGTGCCATGCTGATAGACTCCTACCCAAAAAGACTGAATGCTGTAATTAAATCAAAAGGTGCTTCAACAACGTATTAGTTTAAGGGTGTGCACACACAACAAATTATTAGTTTAATTGTGTGCACACGTATGCAACCAGCGTATTGTACGTTTTTTATTTTTTATATTTTTTTCCCCTAACAAATTTGTTTTTCAGTTGAATTGCACAGGTTATAGGTCATATTAAAGGTGGAAAAAGTTTTGAAATGATTTATTGTGGATTCATTATTTATATCACAAAATCCTGGCATTTTAACAGGGGTGTGTACACTTTTTATATCCACTGTATATTAATTATTAGTGGCATGTTACCCCAGTTGGTTAGAGCACAGTACTAATAACACCAAGGTTGCTAGTTTGATCCTAATACGGGCAAAGTACCTTTGGTTGGGAGGGTTGTCATAATGGTTAAGGTGTTTACCTCACAGACACAAGGTACAGAGTTTAATTTTCACCTTTGAGGGAAACTGGCTAGACTTAAAATGGCCCAGAAGGGTAGCTAGCCTAGCAACTACCTACGACCTATGAATCATTTACTTGCCCAATAGGCCAAACAAATATCTCTGCTCATACTTTTCATCTCTGGAAGAAGTACAATTGGACTGTGGCTGACCAAGTTTGCAGATGACTGCAAACTGGGCACCATAATCGACTCTCCAGCCGACACGAGCATCCTCCAAAAGGGCCTCATAGAAACAGACAACTGGTGCCAGAGCCATGGCCTCAAGCTAAATGCCAAAAAGTGTATAGTCATCCCCTTTGGCAAAAACAAAGTGCCCACAAATTACCACATAGGTGGTAATCCATTAAGTACAGAAGAAGTAATTAGGGACCTGGGGACCCAAGCTGATAGCAATCTCTCATTTGACAACCACTTGGCCAAAGTGGTTAGAAAAACATTTTATATAGCCCACCTAATCATGAAGGGATTTACATCTAGATCAGGGGAGGTCATTGTGCCTCTTTACTCATCCCTCATCAGGCCCATAATTGAGTACAATGCCCCTTTTGGGATGTACCTTACCAGACACCTGCAGCAACTGGAAAGACCCCAAAAGTACCTCACCATGAGGATCAAAGGGCTCAAACAGATGCCATATGCTGCCCGGTTAAAGAAACTCCAGCTCTACTCAGTGGCATACCACCTGCTCATAGGCGATCTGTGCCTGACGTATCAACCCAGAATTAATGGACATGCTGCACCATAGAAAATCCAAATCCCATCGAGCTACGCGCTTGAGAGACTTGAACCTCAGCACTGAAATAAATAGGACATGCTGGAGGGACAGATTCATAACCCAGAGGCTCCCTTCACTCTGGAATAAAATCCCAGTCCAGGTGAGGCAGAGTCCCTCATTGACTCTCTTCAAGAGGAATCTTGATGAGTGGATGGAAGATCGTAGGTTTACCCCGGGTATCAATTCTGTGTCACTGTTAGGCAGAGGCACAGTATACTAACCTCGAAAAAGGGCATAGCAAAATTAATTTAAAATGGGTGGCGAAAGCCAAACACACTCTGGCTAGGCTTATAAATGCCCTTAGGCAGATAGCCTAGTATGAACCTATGAACCTATGAAGATGTAGGTACAGACAATGGACTTGTTAAGATTTGTTTTTTAAACAATGTCATTGAATAACAGCCATGATCATTACCTGATCATTTCTGAAGCTGGGAGTTACTCCCCCTCTGCCATATGTATCCACAGGGGCTTCATCATTCTGTATAAAGCATTCTGGTCATGGGTAAATGCAGGTAGGAAAAGGTCAGGAGATTTCACTACACTAGATATTCCACGGAGTGCAGATGGAGTGAAATATCCATGAAAGTGCCTAACTTGATGAGCAATAAGAGGATCTGAACAGAACTATTAATATAGCCTTTGTTCTTAAGAGGGGGAATCTGCATTACTGAAATGACACTGGTTATTTTTAGTCACATGGTGATTTAAACTTTGTGTTTAAATTGCTTTAATTATGTGTAATGGTTGCCTGAAAAAAATCCTGTCATGTTTTGCAAACTGAAAGTGCTTACTTTTTCATTAAAAGGAGTATACCCAGATATCAGTCATGACTTGGTACAGTTTTTTCTTATTTTGGCGTTTGTTAGTGCTAGGAATTACAGCAATGTTTTTGTTTAAGTACAATAGTCTCAAAGTTTCAGTCATCTGCATATTTGGTGAATCAACTAATGGGATCAGTTTGAAAGTCTGAGGAAAGGATCCCAAAAAGGAGCCACCTGAGTGCAGAGTAATGAGGGACTCCACTTGTGTGAGGAAGTGATGAGAATAAATGTGCTTTTGCCCTTACTTGCTGTGCATAACCACATAGCCAAATGTGAAGCCAAGGTATTATGCCTTAAATTACCTTTAGATCCCCGAATTTATAGATGTGATTCCATCATGAGGTATACTGTCGGATGTGTCAGCCAAATCAAGGAAAGCTACCTGTACAGATATAATTTCATCCAATGTAGATGTTAAATTCTCAAAGACATTTACAATATTAAGCATACAAGATTTGCCTTGATAAAACTATGCTGGATTAGGTCATGGAGAAGGAAGTTTCTGCATGAATAAGCTCCATGATGATTTCTCTATCACCCTGCACAGTATGCTTCTGAGACTGATTGGTCTGCAGTTTTAATAGTATTTGAAAGGGTCTCCCTTCTGGAATGAAGCTACAGTAGCCTGCTCCCAAACAGCATGGATGAGGAAAGCTTTTAATGCTTTCTTAAGAATGTACGTAAGGAAGTGTAGAATGTTATTCATAATGCACAAATTAGGCTTCTCAGTATTTCATCTGATCCCACAGATCTGCTGTTTTTGACCTTGGGAAGTGACTATTTTGGATATAATTTCCAATGGGATAATGCTACAGAGAGGAAGACCAGCTGGAGTTCCTTGCTGGGACTAAGAATTTGCTCCAGATCTGTATGATAATGTCTTTTAGCATTATCTGTTGGCTCTGATACGCTGATAACATTTTGTCTCAGGACACAGCATCCGCCCCCTTCCTATTAATTTTTCTGATATATTTGTATAATGTCCTATTATTTTCACACACGTTGATAAGTTTTGTCTAGAATGAAGCTTTGTATCTTCTAAGTGTTTTAGTAAATAATTGTTTGATGGAGTTAGCCTTTGTCTTGTTTAGTCAAATTGGGTAAGGTTTGAAAGATTGTATGTGCTTCCCCTTTCTTTAATACTTGATTCTGTAACTCTGTCACTTCGGTTATTGCAGAATCTTGCACCAAATGTCAGAAACTGCAGGAGCTTATAAAATAAACACATAAATATGGAAAAGTAAGCAAAAGAGAGCAGTGAAATAAAGGAAAATAATTGCAATGCAATAACATCAGTCTATTTTTTAGTCTTAAAGCAAATATTGTATAGTAGTAAAAACTCTGTAAATGGATTAACAGCATGGACTCTCAAAAGATTCTACCTTATGGGTCCAATTTTAGAAGTGGGAGACAGAATATCACAAAAATCATCAAGAACTGTAACTAAACGAATATAGAAATAAGTCAGAAACAGCAGATACCTTATAGGTCTGATTGGAAGGGTGGAGGCAGAATACTGAAAAATTCGCAAGAACAGTACTAGGCTGGATTTCAAAGTAAGCTGGCAACAGCAGGGGCCTTATCATTTTATTAGAGGTGGGGAGGCAAAATATTACAATACTCGCTAGAACAGCAACAGGAGGGTTTTAGAAGTAATTCTGAAATAGCTTAAGCCTTATAGGTCTGATGTCAGATGCAGGAAACCATAATACCACAAAAATCAACAAGAACAGTGACAGGCAGGACTTTATTGATTTATTTATTTTTGATTTCCTTACATGTAAATTACAGGAGCCTTATGCTGAATGTTAGAGGTGGGAGGGGGGCAGAATACCCCAAAAGCAGCATTAACAGAGACAGGCTAGATTTAGAAGTGAACTTGTAACAGTAGGCACCTTTTAGGCTCAACATCAGTGTTAGGAGTCTGAAATCTAACAAAAATTAGCAAAAGCAGGGACAGGCTAGATTTAGAAGTAAATTAGAAACAACAAGGGCCTTACAGGTCCAATGTCAGATCCATCCATCCATCCATCTATTCACAACCCATTTTGCACATGGGGTCAGGCTGTCACTTCAACAGTGACAATCATCCAACGTCAGATGTGGCTATTACAATACCATAGTAATTGTTTAGAATAGTGGCAAGAAGGATTTAGAATTAAGTTAGAAACAGCAGGAGCCTTTTAGGTTTGATGTCATTGGTGGTGGCCAGAAATTGCAAACACAGTGATAGAAGACTGTAGTTGTGAGTATGTTGGAAAATGTGGGAGGCTAATAGGTCCAATGACAGAGGTAGGGAACAGAATATAATGATCAGCAAGAACAGTGACATGATGGATTTAGAAGTAAAAGTTGAAAAGGGCAGAAGCTTTATTGATCTGAGAAGGGGTGCAGAACACCATAAAAATTAACATGAATACCAACAGGTTGGATTTAGAGGTAAGACTGACAGAGCAAGAGAGAGAGTGGGAACAATTTATTAATCTTATTAAGGTACTGATTAAAAGAATTACAAGTAAATAGAATAATATAGGTCTGAGAATTGAATGTTGAGGTACACCTGAGGTAAGGTGAACTACAGAGGATGTAGAGTTAACAAAGTTGACTTGAAAATGCCTCTTGTGTAGTTTCACAGCCAATACAATCAAAATTATGCTAAATTTAGTTAAGATAATTGATGAATAAGACCATTATCAATGGAATCTACAATTTATGAGTCCCCAAAGATGAAAGCAGTAGGAAGTCATTTGTAAAGTTAGAAAAGATAGTCCTGGTTAATAGAAGGAGAGATATTTTAGGAGGAATAAAACACAAGCAATCTAGGAGACAAAATGTATTGTATCTGTCTTGGAAGACCTTCAGCATCTGCTTGCATTGGATGTTTTTTAATATTTTAATGATAGGACAGAGTATTGCAATCTGTTGAAATTAGTCAAGAGTGTTGAATGGTAGTATTAGGGTATGTGGTAGAGGTATGAGCTGTTTTCCATTCTGTGGAAATAATATTTGAAATAAGTTGCAAATTAAATATAAGGCCATATGTTTCCATATGTTTATAGGTTTATACTAGGCTAATGATCACCAGGGTCTTTACAAGCCTAGCCATCCAACTCAACTCAGCTTTGTCTTTAGGTTCCTTGGACACCTATATGGTGGAGTATATTAGTAAAAAGATAGCTAAGGTTTACATGGGGGGTTGTTAGTTGGGGATTACTTTACTTACATCTGTCATTAGAGACAAGGGGGACAGATTGGTGGTGAATCTGCAATTTCAAATCCAGTGAACAAAGTTTCTTTTGAATAGAGTCAGGGATGAACTCTGCTTCATGTAGCTGGGGAGTTTATTTCATAACTCAGGGATCCTTAGAGACACATATTCATCTCTCCAGCATATTCTATCTATGTTACAGACAGTTCACGTCCTTGGAGCTAGTGTTTCTGTTGCTGTTTGTTTTGCAAATGTGCAAGAGATCCATCAGAGCTTGGTCTGAGGATGCCTTATATGCTAGTTATAAATCATCTCTCAATAACCTGTAGGAGACTGACTACAGAGACAGGGCATTAAGGCAACCTATGTAGGACAGGGTATTGATACCCTGAGTTCTCCTGCTGATGAACCTTTGAAGTTGTTCCAACTGTTGCATGTGCCTGGTTACGTGCATGCCAAAGGGGGTATGTACTCAATGACAGGTCTGATAAGGGCTGAGTAGAGTGGTATTATAACTTCCGTGGCCCTGAATGCCATACTGTTGCTTAGGAGTTGGGTGACATAGAATGATTTTCTTACTATCTTGGCTACATGTTGTTCAAAGGCCACATTACTCTCTCCATACATTCCCTGATCCCTAACTATTGGGTCAACTCTTAAGTGTGTTTTATTGATACAGTAATTTCCCCTGCATGGACAATTTCCCAAAGGGCACTATAATGCATTTTTTCACATTGAGTTTTAATCCATGGTTTTGGCACCAATCATTCGTTTGTGTTATCTCTCAAGTAGGATGTTGCTGTAATGGGGGAATCTAGGATAGCTACCAGTTTATAGTCATCTGCAAACTTTTTCAGCCAGAGATCTTTGACATTATCTTTTACTTCAGAGAAGTAGATGCCAATCAGGAGCAGGCCAAACACAGAGTCCTGGGGTACTCTACTGGTGACCAGTCTTCTGGTGGAGGTGGTCTCACTGATACTGACTTCTTGGTCCAATCTATGAGCCAGCCAGCCAGAAATCCAGAGAGATATATAGGGATATATGCCTAATTCTGAGAGTATGTCAACAATATGTGAGTGGGGCATTGGATCGAGTATCTTGGCCAGGTCAAGGTAGGCAGTATGCACCATTTTCCACTCATCCACAGCCTTGGTGACCGTCTCAAAGATGTCAGTCAGGTTAAGTAAGCAAGACCTTCCCTTAACAAAGCCATAGTGGGATGGGTCCAGTTTCTGTAGGTTGTCAGTGCCATTGTTGATGATTTCCATGATAATTTGCTCCATGGCTTTGCATATCAGACTTGTTAGGCTGATGGGTCTGTAGTTCCCAAGGCTGGTTGATGATGCACCCTCATTAAGAGGGATAAGCAATGCAGCCCTCCATTCACCTGACATGTAACCAGTTTTGAAGGTGTAGTTGAAGAGCTCCTCAGGTTATCCGGTTAGGTCAGTGATGGTGAACCTTTTAGCCTCTGTGTGTCAAAAATTTGGAAAATGCCTATCTTGACTCTGCTGGCGTGTCACCCCCCCCCCCAACACACATACATGCACACACACACACACACACACACACACACACCAACAAAAGATAAACAATTCTTTATATATTCATTTATTTAAAAAAATACAGCGCAATCATGTGTGCTGCTATGTATTATAAAAGTAAAAGAAAAATCAGTGACTTACAATAGAGAAAATGATATGTACACTGATAATTGGGCTTAAAATAGTGCACCAAAAATTACCCTACTTTTAATAGTAATTTTGAATTGAACTGAAAAAATATGGAACACATTGCCTTTGATTTGATTAACATCAATTAATTACTTTTTTGGGGCTGTTTTAATAGATAAATGCAGAGTAACATATTTCTTATATTTTTGTTCATTCTTTCTTTGGTAACTCAGGTGTTGGTGAACACTGGTGTGTCACCAAAATGATGTGGCATGTCACCCTTGACACACGTCATAGGTTTGCCATCACCGGGCTAGGTCTTGTTTTAAGCTATTTAGGAGGCATCCCTGGATATTGTCAAGTCCCACTAAAGCAGTGTCTTTAGCCTTAGTGAGCGCCAACAGGATCTGCTCCCTGTAGATAGCCAAGCGGATACGCTATAAGGGTTTCACAGGGGGTAATGAGGAGAGAGGAGAGAGAAGTGAGAGCTAAATTTATCAGCCAGTGGATTCGCTATGTCATCCTGGTCACTGAAGGTTGTGCCATTTACTACCAGTTCTGCACACTGCTGAGTATAACCTTTAAGGGTCCTGACATTGCTGAAGAAGGCCTTGTGATTGTTCTTAGTCTGGGAGGCTATCCTGACCTCGTAATTGGCCTTTCTGGACTTTACTGGACCTCTAAGTTTCTTATTTAGTTGAGTCAGAGAGCTCATGTCTCTATGAAAGCTGCTCTTTCTGATTTTGGCCATGATTTTTTTTCTTTTGTTTTACACCTTGTTACGGTAAGGTAAGGATTCAACCAGTCATTTTTTTTTTTTATAGTGTTAGATCTGGGCTTACGTCTGGTAGGTATGGCAGTCTCAATGCAGCCAATTTGTACAGGATTTCTGTAAATAATTCTGCATAGGTACCTGTGTTCTCTGGGTTTAGGGGAGGCATGAATTTCGACAATCTGTTACTTAATAGGATGTAGTTTGCTTTTGAATAGTTTTTAACTTTTATGTGTTTAGTTGGGTTTTCCTGGTTGATTTTTATTTCAAGGGAGACAGCTTTGTGGTCCGACCTTACCAATGAGGATGCGACATGGGGGGGGGGTGCAATGCTCTCCCATATTGGTGAGTACCAAGTACAATATGTTTGATCCTTTGGTTGAAGTGTGCACTACCTGGTCCTGGGAGTTTATTTAGTTATTTATTTTATTTATTTATTGACATTTGTTGACTGGGAAAGTCCACTGGGTCAGAAACCCATTTTCAGTGAAGGCCGGGGGAGAAAAGCTCCAAAGATAGCACATAATTACAAAATGATAGTTTTATAATAATAAATAATAAAGCTCTCTTGTTGGGTTTGGACATGCACAAAAGAAGTTTATTAGAGGACCAAAGATTTCTGGAGGGGATATACGTCTGTATGATATCTGAAAGTGTAGAGCAGTTCCCTGGGTTGTATATTAGTTTGTGAGCAATAGTGAGTTAGGTGTACTGGAAGTAATGGGGGAACGAGCCATTTCAACATTTTGATGGCTTGGCAATGGTGTGTACAATTTGAAAGGCCACAGACAAATTTAGCAATCTTATAATAGCATGATTGTAATATTTTGCTTAGGGATGTGTGAAGGTTTATAAAGATGGGGAATCATAGAGAAGGGAAGGGAGTAGGAGAATACTTGCCAGTTTTGTTCTTTTGGGAATGTCTAAATAAAATTTGTCAGTATAAAGTTTGCCCAATTTAAAATGTTTTTTTTTTAATTGTATGAAGTATATGTTGTTCAAAGGAAAGTTTATCATCTATACTAATGCCTAGTGATTTTGCAGCATTCACTGTTTCTATTTCTATTTCAATCTTATTTAGAGAGAATATTTTAAAATCCTGGTGGGGGGTGATTTGGAACAGAAGACTAGTCATTTATATTTTTTTGGGATTTAGAATTAATTACGCTTCATTTAGCCAAGTTTCAACTGTTGAGAATGTATTTTGTGTTATTTTTTGAAGGTCTTGGAAATTGCTAGAAGAATATATGATGGTAGAATCATCCACTTATTGGTTAAGAGAGCTCTGTAGGGAGACTATATGGCGATCATGTATAAGTACACTGAAAAGCAAAAGTCCAAGGATGGACTCCTGGGGAACTCCAGTCTTATTGACTAGGTAGTCATATTGATTGTTTTGCCACTTCACAGATTATTATCTATTGTCAAGGTAATTGGCAAACCAAGTAATGGTTTAGTTAGAGCATCCTAGTGTTTCCAGTTTTTGTAATAATTTAGTATGTGACACTGTGTCGAAAGCTTTGGATAGATCTAGTAATACTATTGTTGATAAGTGGCCAGCATCCAGAGCCATGTTCACAGTGTCAGTAAAGGAAAGTAAGGCTGTAGTTGTACTATGTGCAGGGCGAAAGCCATGTTGAGTGGAGGCGAGTAGATTATTGTCAGTGAGGTGTTTTAGTAGTTGGGTGTGTATACACTTTTCTAATATTTTAGATAAAGGTGAGAGAATGGAGATTGGTCGATAATTAGTTAGATCATTGGTATTACCACCTTTATGAAGTGGGGTTTTTATGGATTTCTTCCAGTTTTGAGAGACTATGGATTCACATATGGATCAGTTAATGAGGATGCTAATAGGATAGGCTATTGCCTCTGTACTAGGTTTCAGATATTCAGAGAGGAGGTTATCTGCAGAGAGGGAAAATGTTTCAGTTTAGTTAATAGTTTAAATCTTTCAGAGGTGGGTATCGGTTTTAAGGAGAATGTAAGAGATACTGGGAGGTTGCTAGTATTATCTTTATAGTGTGAGGGATCCAAGTTGGGTTTGCCCTGGTAGTGATATGTGGTATTAGTCTTATTGTTAAGGCAGTTATTTGTTGATGGAGGTAGTTATTTTACATGTTTGAGGATGCTATCAATAAAGTGGGAGTTGAAGATATGAGCTATTTCTTGTGAGTCTTTATCAGGAAAAGGTGATAGGTTTTTTGTGGTCCCTGGATTAAGGATTGACAAGACAGATTTCCAGAATTTTTGGGGGATGTTTTTTTTTGAGTGGATAGTTGTGTAAAGTAGATTTTTTGTCATTTTGTATTAATTTCTTTGCTGTATTGTGGAGTTGTTTAAAAGTAATTTCATTTTCCTGGTTTTTGTTTTTGTACCATTCTTTCCAGGCATGGTCTCTGGATAGAAGAATTTGTTCAGTTGGTTTTGTAAGCCATGGAGCATGATTAAGTTTTGTTATTTTATACTGAATGGAGTATATAGTATTTAGGGTGTCTAGAAAAACCTTATTAAAATAATTTACAGTGTCTTTTAGAGATAATATTTTAAGTGGGTTCCAGTTTTGGCCTTTTAGGGAGTTGATGAAAGATATTTGGGAGAAATTGGTCAAGTTTCTAGATGATATGTAAGAATGGGATTTGGGAACTTGGTGTAGGTTCTATATGTAAAAGCAGGTGAGTGGTCACTTAGAGTGTCTGGGAGGGTACTAGTACTGGAGTATTTGTGTGGATCTGAAATTATGATCCAGTCCAAGGTTGATTCAGGTTGGTAATTTTGTACTCAAGTAGGGTTTGTGACAGGCTGGGTGTATTTATACAGATCAATACTATTGTCAGGGGAGTTTGAAATTCAATGTAATGATTAAGGAGCTTCGATAGATTTTAAGCTACACCTCCCCCTTTCCTATGTAATCTATCTTGTAAAGAATATTATAACGTGCCAGAGTTATTTCACTATCAGATACGTGAGGTTTTAACCATGTTTCTGTAACAGCTATGATATTTGGTGTGTATTGGGAGAACCAGGCATGAAATTCTGAAATTTTATTGCAAATACTTCATATGTTGATCATTATAATAAATAGGTTTTGAGTGTTAGAGGATGAACAAGAGAAGGGGAAGGGGTTTGATTGTGTTGATTAAGTCCAGAAAACACTGGGCCTCTCAGTTAGAGGCAGTGAATGTTTCCTAGTCTATAGAGGGGTAGTTAAAGTCTTCAATGAATACGGTATTTGGTTGGATGGTGAGTACCTCTGTAGGTCTAGGCAAATGTTGTGAGCTTTGTGGGTCATAGAGAGTGACATGTAGCTGGCTAGGACATGGTAAGGAATCTTGTCTATGGGAGACACCTCCACCTTTAGCCCCTGCCTGTGTTGCTGTTGGTCTAAATGTGTGGAAGGCACTGTAGTCTTCCACTGCCGGAATACTTTCTGTGGCTTTAAACCAAGTCTCAGTGACAGCACAGATTTTTATATTCTCCGGAATGAGGAGAGTTTGTAGAGTGTGGAGTTTCTTATTTAGGCTCCTAACATTTAGCAGTTACACCTTGAGGTTGCTTTGAGTTTTTTTTTCTTTTTTTGCTATGTTGGTGGTTTTCCTATTTTGACATTGTCTAAAAAAGTCTCTAATGGTGTGGATAAAGTTTTAACCAATATCTGACACCCAGAGGGGACAGGTGAAGACCACCCTTGGCAAATCAATATAGTCTGTTAACCATGTTCTCCCATGCTAATGGATATTAGATTTTCATGGAGTGACATCAGAAACAAAGGCAGTCATTAAAATCAATCATTTTCTGTTCATACTGTGGCATCATCCTTGGTGAATGTAGAATGCTCAGTGCAAGGCACATACCTGTGTCCGTAATGTCTCTTTTCATATAGTTCAGTAAGATACATCTTGGGTCATTTACACCCACATGGGTTATGATAGAATCGTATTGGTACCGGTGGTGCAGTGACTTAAGTGTGTGCATGATATTCAGACTCTAGCTCCAGATAGGCATTATCTTCCCTTTGTCCAACCTGGTGAGAGGCGTACCTGCGTGTCATACAATAGAATCTCCTATTCCCCTATAACAAGAGCACAGAATCAGTGGGTGTAGACTTATATGCGGTGTTTGGTGTTGCTTTTGCTGTGTGCTTTAGTGGTTGCTGAGGATAAGTGCCGCCGCTTGATGGCTTAGGTGTTCTTTGAGGTATGGAGAGGTTTCTTTTAAGAGCTACAGCATAAGAAGGTGTGTGTGTGTGTGTGTGTGTGTGTGTGTGTGTGTGTGTGTGTGTGTGTGTGTGTGTGTGTGCGGTGAGCAATAAGTGTAAATGATGTAGTGTGCGTGTTTTGATAATTTTGTTTGTAAATGAGATGTCTGCCTGCAATTACGTTTTATATATATATATATATATATATATATATATATATATATATATATATATATATACATCTCTTACATACTGCTAGTTTCTCTAAGGATTAAAAAGTTGTTGGAGTACAATTGGTACATTGTCTCAGGATGCCCATATCTACCAAGCTGGCCACAGATACAATAGGAAATTGCAAGTCCATGTTGTAGTTAGCAGACTTTTGTGGAACCAAGGAAGGGGAAGGCAAATTAAGATACACCGTTAACTTCAAAAGGGAGAAAAAGCAGTTCAGAAAATGAGAGACTGTTTTTAAGAAGAGGAACTGAAGAAAACATAGAACTGTGTTGGAGACAACATGCCTAATAAGGAAGAATTTTAGTACTTCATCAGACTCCATGGAAGTTAAAGGTATGCTATCTTCATCATGGAGAGTTAAGTGAGACAGGTCTTTGGAGTGTCCAAGTACTTTTTACACCTCAGATCAGAAGGTTTTAAGGTTACCACACTATGATTGCTATTGCTTTGTATAATAAGTGGGCTTAGCTACTTTAATATCAGTTCTGGTTTGTACTGTAAGATCAAAAACTAGGGACGGTAGGTCATATTACCAGAGGATTGCGACAGTCTTCAGATCTAGCCTCTTGTTTAGATTTCTAAGCCAATAGCAATTTGCTCTACTGACTCTACATGCGTTGGCAGGATAGAGGGATTCCTAAATAGAGAAATGTGAGTAGTACAGATCTAAAGCAGAGACTGGACTGATGAGATATTATACAGGAATCAGCTTAAGATACAAAGGACAAGGAAAAGAGATTGATCTTTATTAGAAGAAATTGCCTGGAATTAATTATAAAGGTTTGGAATGTTGATCATTTAAAGGAACATAGATAACTGGTGAATGGTCAGAGACAGAAAGGTGGGTAGAACTTTAATAGAGCAGTACCTATGAGATCAGAAGAAGAACATATCTTTTGATTTGAATGGATTGCAATATGTGCATAAAGAAATTACTTGTGTAAGGTTAAACAGGCCAATGCTTTGTTTATGAATAATGTGTTGAAGTCCTAACTAGTCCAGGTTAAAGATTTCAAGGAGAATTATGCTAGTACTGGAGTATTTGTGTGGATCTGAAATTATGATCCAGTCCAAGGTTGATTCAGGTTGGTAATTTTGTACTCAAGTAGGGTTTGTGACAGGCTGGGTGTATTTATACAGATCAATACTATTGTCAGGGGAGTTTGAAATTCAATGTAATGATTAAGGAGCTTCGATAGATTTTAAGCTACACCTCCCCCTTTCCTATGTAATCTATCTTGTAAAGAATATTATAACGTGCCAGAGTTATTTCACTATCAGATACGTGAGGTTTTAACCATGTTTCTGTAACAGCTATGATATTTGGTGTGTATTGGGAGAACCAGGCATGAAATTCTGAAATTTTATTGCAAATACTTCATATGTTGATCATTATAATAAATAGGTTTTGAGTGTTAGAGGATGAACAAGAGAAGGGGGAAGGGGTTTGATTGTGTTGATTAAGTCCAGAAAACACTGGGCCTCTCAGTTAGAGGCAGTGAATGTTTCCTAGTCTATAGAGGGGTAGTTAAAGTCTTCAATGAATACGGTATTTGGTTGGATGGTGAGTACCTCTGTAGGTCTAGGCAAATGTTGTGAGCTTTGTGGGTCATAGAGAGTGACATGTAGCTGGCTAGGACATGGTAAGGAATCTTGTCTATGGGAGACACCTCCACCTTTAGCCCCTGCCTGTGTTGCTGTTGGTCTAAATGTGTGGAAGGCACTGTAGTCTTCCACTGCCGGAATACTTTCTGTGGCTTTAAACCAAGTCTCAGTGACAGCACAGATTTTTATATTCTCCGGAATGAGGAGAGTTTGTAGAGTGTGGAGTTTCTTATTTAGGCTCCTAACATTTAGCAGTTACACCTTGAGGTTGCTTTGAGTTTTTTTTTCTTTTTTTGCTATGTTGGTGGTTTTCCTATTTTGACATTGTCTAAAAAAGTCTCTAATGGTGTGGATAAAGTTTTAACCAATATCTGACACCCAGAGGGGACAGGTGAAGACCACCCTTGGCAAATCAATATAGTCTGTTAACCATGTTCTCCCATGCTAATGGATATTAGATTTTCATGGAGTGACATCAGAAACAAAGGCAGTCATTAAAATCAATCATTTTCTGTTCATACTGTGGCATCATCCTTGGTGAATGTAGAATGCTCAGTGCAAGGCACATACCTGTGTCCGTAATGTCTCTTTTCATATAGTTCAGTAAGATACATCTTGGGTCATTTACACCCACATGGGTTATGATAGAATCGTATTGGTACCGGTGGTGCAGTGACTTAAGTGTGTGCATGATATTCAGACTCTAGCTCCAGATAGGCATTATCTTCCCTTTGTCCAACCTGGTGAGAGGCGTACCTGCGTGTCATACAATAGAATCTCCTATTCCCCTATAACAAGAGCACAGAATCAGTGGGTGTAGACTTATATGCGGTGTTTGGTGTTGCTTTTGCTGTGTGCTTTAGTGGTTGCTGAGGATAAGTGCCGCCGCTTGATGGCTTAGGTGTTCTTTGAGGTATGGAGAGGTTTCTTTTAAGAGCTACAGCATAAGAAGGTGTGTGTGTGTGTGTGTGTGTGTGTGTGTGTGTGTGTGTGTGTGTGTGTGTGTGTGTGTGTGCGGTGAGCAATAAGTGTAAATGATGTAGTGTGCGTGTTTTTGATAATTTTGTTTGTAAATGAGATGTCTGCCTGCAATTACGTTTTATATATATATATATATATATATATATATATATATATATATATATATATATATATATACATCTCTTACATACTGCGTTAGTTTCTCTAAGGATTAAAAAGTTGTTGGAGTACAATTGGTACATTGTCTCAGGATGCCCATATCTACCAAGCTGGCCACAGATACAATAGGAAATTGCAAGTCCATGTTGCAGTTAGCAGACTTTTGTGGAACCAAGGAAGGGGAAGGCAAATTAAGATACACCGTTAACTTCAAAAGGGAGAAAAAGCAGTTCAGAAAATGAGAGACTGTTTTTAAGAAGAGGAACTGAAGAAAACATAGAACTGTGTTGGAGACAACATGCCTAATAAGGAAGAATTTTAGTACTTCATCAGACTCCATGGAAGTTAAAGGTATGCTATCTTCATCATGGAGAGTTAAGTGAGACAGGTCTTTGGAGTGTCCAAGTACTTTTTACACCTCAGATCAGAAGGTTTTAAGGTTACCACACTATGATTGCTATTGCTTTGTATAATAAGTGGGCTTAGCTACTTTAATATCAGTTCTGGTTTGTACTGTAAGATCAAAAACTAGGGACGGTAGGTCATATTACCAGAGGATTGCGACAGTCTTCAGATCTAGCCTCTTGTTTAGATTTCTAAGCCAATAGCAATTTGCTCTACTGACTCTACATGCGTTGGCAGGATAGAGGATTCCTAAATAGAGAAATGTGAGTAGTACAGATCTAAAGCAGAGACTGGACTGATGAGATATTATACAGGAATCAGCTTAAGATACAAAGGACAAGGAAAAGAGATTGATCTTTATTAGAAGAAATTGCCTGGAATTAATTATAAAGGTTTGGAATGTTGATCATTTAAAGGAACATAGATAACTGGTGAATGGTCAGAGACAGAAAGGTGGGTAGAACTTTAATAGAGCAGTACCTATGAGATCAGAAGAAGAACATATCTTTTGATTTGAATGGATTGCAATATGTGCATAAAGAAATTACTTGTGTAAGGTTAAACAGGCCAATGCTTTGTTTATGAATAATGTGTTGAAGTCCTAACTAGTCCAGGTTAAAGATTTCAAGGAGAATTATGTTTTTTTTTTAATATAACCAAGGAGAAAATGTTTCTAAATTCTAGTGTTTGGTTTATCACCGTTAATGACAGATGGGTTGAATAGAAATGGAATATGCATAAATGTCTTTTGGGACTGACTATGTGGAATGAAATTAGTTAAAACTTTAAAGCTATTTTTAATAAGATGCAAGTCATGACTACTTTAGAGTGTGGGCACTTATAGTAGGTATGATTTTAATGACAGGAAAGAAAATAAGAAAATAGAGTATCATCTTTTAGCCATGTTTCAACTAATAATATGATACAAGGGTTGTATAGTTTAACTCATTCATAAGAGTAAAAAACATTTACTTCTGATAAGAATTGGCAAAGGAAATGTTTAGAAGGACAAGGCAGAGTGTGATGGTTAGGGTTTAATTCACTATCACCCTAACATATTTAAAAAAAATAGTACATAACATTATATGCAAGTAAAAAATCATATATATTTCTATTAAACTGCTGGGAAACAACTGTAGGAGACTATGTATTTTGGCCTGAAACAGTTTATAATGAGATGAGAGGTTTGAAAGAGAGGGTTTTGGGAGTAATGGAGAAACATAAGCACCAAAATTATTACTATATTAGCAGAACAGCATTTGTGGGCAGAGCATAAGAAATTAGAAAGGTTGTGTGAGTATTAGAGGTATATGTTACTAAAATAAGTAAAGTGAAGGAGGATGTAGTGCACTGGAGAAGTCAGTGAATGGAATGAGATGGGAAAATAAATGAGAAAATATTGATAGGAAAACTGTGAGGTCTTAACTAACATTGGAGGAAAAGAGAAAATGAATTAAAGAAATAAATAAAACAATATCAAAGATGCAAACCTAAACTCTTCAGTGTCTGATGGATAGAAACCAGTAAGTTTCACAATGTATAAGTGGAAGAATATAACAAAATTACGTGGTGTAAAATTCAATTAAAGTGTTTGTCGAGTCTATATTAGAATATTGAAGTTTCAAAACTTAAGTGTTCTAATATCGAACCCTATTCGGCGAAAGCTGAAAACATCGAACATACAGAACAGTAAATTTTTTCCTAGGGAAAAAATTTGCTGTTCCAAAACACATACACACAACACAAGCACACCAAACAAACAGCAACCCACACACACACATACCTAAAATCTTACACCTAACCCTACACTGAACTATACACACACCACTAACTATCCACTTACCTTAACCCAAACCCTAACCCTAAGGTCCGTTACTATCGCACACTCACCTCACCCGCGACCTAACCCTAACTCACCTAACCCGCCCTAACCCTCACGTCCACACAATCGCACACATACCTAACCTGTGCCCTAACCCTAACCAACATTCAAAGTTTTGAAACTTCAATGTTCTAATATAGACCCTGTTTGCCAAGACAGCAGTATCTTGATGATCTAGTTGGAAGGACACATAATATAAATAAAATAAGTCTAGATCAAAATGATCCTACTCTAAATGGAAAAGTTGCTTCTATCAATAGAACCATGGCTACTATCGATATAGGAAGTTTCAAATGAAAGATGACCTGTCTGTGTATGACACTGTAAAAGTGTTTGAACAAAATATTTATATTCAGATTTTTGCCATAACAACTACAAAAACAGCAATAATTTTAATACTAACTAAAATATCTTAAAAGTCATAAAATAGCTGCATACTACATATAAAAAAGTTTAGAAAAGTTAAAGGCCTGTGATGAAGGTAGTAGTTATTTTGTGCATTAAAGTACACTCAGTGTCATCAGTGATGTAAGTAACTGCGAAAACAGTAGAAAAATGGTATCCAGAAGGAGTTCACTGTGAAAACAAAGCAAGAATAACAACTGTAAGCAGTGAAAGCAAAGGCAAGACTGAGGTTGTAATTATCAGTGGCCATGCTTTCAAACTAAAGAAAGTATACAAAGATGGCAGTAATCCTCAGCTTACAGAATATGGTTCTAGCTCTAGATTGCTTTCATTCACAATAAAACCAATGGGATCCATCAGAAATCCAACGAAATAACTTAGAACTGCTTGTCAAGCAGACTATCCTCAGCAAAGTAACCAGCAATGAAGCACAAGACAAAATCCCCATTGATGACTAATAAATACTTCTGTGATGCAATGAACACAACATACAATGAGAGGCCAGACAAGGAGGAAATGAATGCCAAAAATACAGCTGCAGCATAAAAATCAGTAGAAATAACAATGTCTAGGCAGTAAAATGGACAAACATTCAAATGACCTCTAAAATGATTACCTTGAAACTTTTATACCAAAATTCCACATAGTTAAAAAACTTGTAAACCTGCACAACAATCAGTTAGTTGAATCAGGGAAGACAATGATACTTAAAAAGAGGGGTTTTAAACATTATGTTAAAAATCACCCATAACTACATCAAGATCTTGCAGTTTTTATCTCATATTTTTAACATATCATCTATGAACCAGCAACATCACCAGCACTACCACCTCAACTATGGCACTAGATTTGTACAACTCATATCTAAAGTGCAATGCATGAAATGCTTATGTTCTTGTTTAGTGGGTTGCTTGAGACTTCGGGGATACCACAGAGATTACTTCTTTTTTTTGATGGTACTTTGGTAAATGACTATGAAAGAATACTTACAAATGGGGTTGCACAATGGCACCAAACATTTTGACAGAACAGATTCTTAAATGACTATGTACATACAACTACCAATGAATAACCAGTTTTAAAACAACTGCCAGACTCAAAAATGGAACTAGCACCTTAGCAAATACCTTCAGTACAATGAAAAATACATAAATGAGGCAAAAGGGTTCAGAAAATCAGTTCCAATTAGAAATAATAAAATGCAAATGGTAAAACAGAGATGCATCTGCATAATTAAAACAAGGCCTTTCAGAAAATTCATTATTTAACCCTGCAGATTTAAATACATTAAATTTCAATACATACTCAGAGAATCATTAATAGGTCCAAGTCAAGCCATAGTGTTCATGCTAAAAAGGCCCTACTTCCAAAATGCAGTATTTTGCAGTTCATAGACCAATTAGCCACAATGTGGAAATACCTTATTATGGACTAATTTCCATCCTTCTGAATCATATCACATACCACAAAGTGCAAATCAACACTTCCCTGCAAATCAACACTTCCTTGGCAGGTAATATGCTGGTGACCGCATTGTGGAAGTATGGGCATCCCCCTCTGCCATTCTTGCACATATAAGCACACAGTAAAACATACACACTCGCATGTACCATGTATCCCATGCCTGTACCTGTTGTCAGATCATCTGTTATGCCTCCTTTTCCCCTTGCCTGGTAACTCACATTTGATTGCAATTCAGTTATTAATGACTGACATTCAGTTTTACACTTCATATCCTTATGTAAATGCATGATAAGGAATAAAGTTATAAGACTGGGAGGTATAGGTACCTATCACTTCATCGAAGCTCCAATTTGCAGAACTTCTATTCATCAAACTTAAAGCACTGAATACCATTTCAGCAAAGGATTACATCATCAAAATCTTTTCCTGGGGAAGAGAGTTAGTTTGCCGTTGTAACAAATTTGCCCTTTTCCCCAATGTAGTGTGATCTCAGAATTGGAATATATAATTGGGGGGTGTGGAGGGGGCAGTCCCCTATGTTGGGAGTGTAAAGTGTGAAGTCCCCCACCTTGGTGAGTTTAAAATAATGTAATTTGTGTTACATCACTCTGGTGGCCAAGTAGTTTCTTTTTTCCCTAAGAAATCTTTGTGATGATGTAATTCTTCTCTGAACTGGTATTCAATGCTTTAAGTTCAACAATTAGGTGTTCAGAAAATTGGAGCTTCAATGAAATGATATAGATCCGGGAGGTCTGACACATTGCTGGCATTGCATAATGCCTAAGATCTTCCATAAATCTAAAAACAACATTTTCTGCACTAACTTATCACTTAGAAAAGTGAGCTAATGCAAAAGGTCCTTGTAGCAAAGATGATTGATTCAAATCCTGATTTTCCCTCTCTTAGTTTTATTTATTTTTAAACTGTCCCCAGTGTATAGTGGTTCCCGCACCTTTTATTTAACATCCTTTTATGGTATTCCATAATTACTATCCCTGGTGTCTAGTGTTCCTCCCACCCTCTGATCTCTATACTGGTTTAAGTGTCATTACAGCACAACTCTGAAATAATCCCCGTTGGCAAGTGTAACCCCATCCCATAATACAGTTAACACTGGGGGCTAGTGGACCCCCAACCAATGTTATAGATTATGCTCAATAGTGCAGGGGTGTGTGAAGGTATGACAGCCACCCAACCCATACTCACTACACCCGCACCTTAAACAGACACACACATGCACATGTCCATACCACCTGATCACACTCATGCACCCATCCATTCATCCATTCAGACTCACACAAACCCATCCCTCACCTCCTCACTATCCCCCCCCATGCTATCTCCCAGGTAGGCACACATTCACACACTCACACATGAAGCCCATCACATACACTCATTAGCACACCTTCCAACACCACCTTGAAGCTAAAATCCCAGGTACTTACCCTTGCTGTAATGGCTAAATATGGTCTTTTGGTCACTTTGCACTACTTGCAATGTTGTAGAAGCAGCACATTCACTACCACAATGTGGTAGGAGCAGCTGTGCTAATCTACATGGCCATGTGATTCTATGAATCACTCTTCATAAAGATGCCTTTCTTAAGGAAGTTCTGGATGGAAGGCAGAACACATAGATAATTAGCATAAAACTCTCCCCTGGGCTACTTCATTTGCATGTAGCACAGCCTCAAATACAGCCCATTGCTGTACTATACATCTTCATACCAGAACACCCTTTCTGAATTCCAAAAAGTTACTACAAAGTAAACACCTCACGGAATCTTTATGAATTCCTTCCACAGTCTTCTTATATAATAACCTGTAAATTCATATCCTGCATCTTAGATTTTGTAATATCTTCCAAAATAGTGAGTTATAAAAGACTAATATTGCTTATACGTATATCAAGAACATGAAGAGCTACTGGGTTTTACAGTTTTTAGTGCTTAATATCTTTCAGATGTTCTAGTAGCCTAATTTTAAACTTCCTACTAGTCTAACTAACCTACAGACAATTATAGGGATACCTCAGATCATCGATAATGTTCTCAGTAGTTGATGTGCATCTATATTTAACCACTGCTTTTTTGTTGTTAATATAACCAAATTGTCTCTCTAAATAGGAGCAAATGCAAAAAGAAACACAGCGGAAAGCATCCCTTCTGGTGGTTACACACACAGTGCTCCAAACCATTTTTACTTTTCTTATAATGGCTAATACACTAAGATAATATTTCATATTTGCCCTCATTAGATAGAACTACAGATACTCTTGGGCAATATGAACCTAAGGTTAACATCACTCCTCAAAAACTTACAGCCTTTTAAAATTCCAGTCTAGCTGGGACAAATGGCCAATCAAGCACACCCCACATGCTAGGGATTTGACTCCAGTACATGTGGCATGTAGGATCATCCATTTTATACTTTTCAGAGGCTGAATAGATAGAAAGTAGCATTACAATTAGGAGAAGCTCTTGGCAAGGCAGTGACACAAAGTCACTTATCTTTTTGGGGTATAATACATTTGACAAAAAATGAAAATGCATTATTATTCTTTAATAATTATGATAGCCAAGAAAGGTCTAACTGGGAAGTGGAAGCATAATGTTGAACTGATTTCTGGGAAAATAGTAGGCATTATGGATGATACAGAACAGAGAGAAAGTAGTTATTTAGTTAGTTAATTTACAAGGTAGGACACTGACCAGATATGACCAATTTCAGGTCCAGCCCGAGGAAAACAGTTCTAGCAATGGCATAATACAAATGTACAAAAACACAGCAGACAGCTAAAAACATTCCTTGAAATTGTACAAGGGCTTATAATAAAGTAAAAAGTAACAAAAACACTGTGAAGAACACAGACTATCTAAATTGCTAAACAGAAAATATATGCAATGCGTCACAGTGTGTTTGACAACATTGTGTGTACACAGTATGGATGTTTTCCACACTGAAGTTAGGAACAGTACTATAAATAACTGTCAGAGACTAGAGAAAGAAAATATGCAGGTGGGCACATAGGTGTTAAAGTTGTTAGGTAATATAGCTAGAAGAATAACATTTGCACGGACTTTCCTGAGATAGGTAGAATTACAGTCGGGGGTCTTAAAATAGTGCAGTATAGTGAATGAGATTTTTGTGGTAGGTGGAAAGTGACTGCAGAACTTTTGGTGACAATACAGAAAATCTAGTTAGTGCATTGTAATCTACTGACTGGTGTCTGAAACAATAAGATCAGATTCTGATTGTTTTCCAGTGTTATAGGATGGGATAATGGTTATGAGTTTGGCTGCAAGGGGTGTGAAACCATCATAATATAGAAGTTTGAAAATAAATGACACTAGAACAAGATTAGCCCTTTTTTTCGCTGGAAGCCACTTGAATTTTTGTTGAATGTGTAACAGTCAGTTTCTGCTCTTTTGGAGTTAGTGATGAATCAAAATTTTTTTAGAGATAGATTGATGGGATGTTTTTTCGTTGGAAGCTGTAGCAAACAGTACAAAACCATATCCTAGCTGTGCAAAGGAGATTCCTTTGCTGGTTGTTGCTCTTGCAAGTTGATAGATGAGGTGAGAGATCTTGCGAACACAAAAGTAGAAAACTTATTTTAGATCTGTTTTTCTCATTATAAAAATGGAAATGCAATATCTGGGCTAGTCAAATACCTATGTTATTTGTAATAACCCATTCAAAACTACATCCTCACACTTCAAAGGTCAAGTATGTGTATGGACGAGGGAGCTTTTGTTATGTTTTGGTGTGTGTTGAATGTCATGGAATTTTTTGAGTTGTGGAGCAGTTTTTTTTTTTTTTTTTAATTTAACCAGGCGAAAAAGATTAGCAGGTCCTGTTGTAGTTGGTCCTGTATATCAGGGTGAGAGAGGCCCAAACTGTAAATTACCATGTCATCATATATTTACAGTTTTTGCATAATATTCAACCCGATTACTTATGGGTTTGCTCTGCTGATAGTGAGCCTTGATAATCCTGTTACGAATAGTGAAAGGACTTCACGTGCTGGATGTTATGTGCTTGTAACATGTTCTTGCATAAACAACCTAACGACTCCAACCGTTTGGAACACTGTTGCCTTTTCAGTTATGCTACTACTGTTTTTCTGTTAGTCGTACATGCCTGAGACTTAAATGCATTTGGTTTAATAGTTTTATAATGTTATACATTATCTTGCCACTGTTTTTGCTCCCTGTTATACCGTATGGTGCCTTACTGCTAGCTGCTATTGCACTAAGCTTTGGATAGCCAGTTAATTAGCTGTTACGATTACCAAGCCACATGTATGTTAGTTTGTGTACTTTGCCTAACAGAAGATAGCGATCTTAACCTTCAATACCTATTTGTTACTGGTATCTAGCTACTCCCCCTCATTTTTTGTCATAGCAGACTTCTGGATGCATTGCAATTAATCTTTTTTCAATGTTGTTGTGCATAATAGCATAGTTGTACATTGTATATCAAGATGTAAAGTGTTTTACAGTGACTGCTGCTTCCACCCTGCCTTCTATTCCCCTATTCTCACTGGTATCTCTCCCCACCCTTCTTTCTTTCCCTTCTAGCTAAAAGACATTCCTCCTGTGGGTAGCTACTTCTCTGCTATAAAGAACACCAGTGTTGCACCCTGCCCGACCCCGTGAAACAAGACAAAGAAAAGTTAAAAGAGAAAAGGAGTCTTCTCTACTGTGTATGGTCCCTATTAATTTGCAGCTAAATTCTAGCTACATTCTATTTTTCTTTCCCATTATTTAAGTGGCGGGCACATGAGCAGACACCATAGCTTCAGCACCCCCCCCCCATCCCGCTTCTTTAGACTAAGTTCCATTTAAGGACATATACAACTAAACAAAAAAAGAAAACACAAAAAACATAATTAGTTATCATTATTCTTCCCCAGAAATTGAGTTTTTACAAATTTGGAAATCATACTTATAATTGCATGTAACATTGCTACTGAATCTGGCCATAGTACTGACTGGGGTTTCAGCCCCCCCCCCCCACTACTTTGTTTCTTATCATTGGACTGCTGTCTTAGTACCTATTCGCCCAACTTACTAGCTTACTATTCCCCCATGCCCAAGGTTATGTAATGATCTTTTTTAACTGGATGCGATTTTTAAATCCCACTAAGTTCTACCCCAGCCACTGCTGAATCTACCAGTGTTTCCTGTCTCAAGTGCTCACCAATTAACGGCTTTTAGCTGTAAAAAACCATATGTTTTGTAATTTTGTATCTACTGCTGCTATATATTACATTGCTGGCTACTATCAGTTATCTGGTTCAGTATTTTTAGTCACAACAGTCTGTCTTTGTCAGTGTAATGCTGAAACTGTAAACCGCGGGTTTGCTGTGCTGATAATGAGGCTAGTAATCCTGTCCTGAACCATGAAAGCAGTACACAGGCTAGATATTTTATACTTTTGACATTATTTAAGTTCTTGCATAATATTCAACCAGATTACTTACGGGTTTGCTCTGCTGATAGTGAGCCTTGATAATCCTGTTACGAACAGTGAAAGGACTTCACATGCTGGATGTTATGTGCTTGTAATGTGTTCTTGCATAAACGACCTAATGACTCCAACCATTTGGAGCACTGTTGCCTTTTCAGTTATGCTACTACTGTTTTTCTCTTAGTCGTACATGCCTGAGACTTAAATGCACTTGGTTTAATAGTTTTATAATGTTATACACTATCTTGCTGCTGCTTTTGCTCCCTGTTATACCATACACTGCCTTACTGCTGGCCACTGTTGCACTGAACTTTGGGTAGCCAGTTAATTAGCTGTTATGATTACCTAGCCACATGTATGTTAGTTTGTGTACTTTGCCTAACAGAAAATAGCAGTCTTAACACTCAACACCTAACTATTTGTTACTGGTATCTAGCTACTCCCCCTGATTTTTTTGTCATAGCAAACTTCTGGATGCATTGCAATTAATCATTTTCAATGTTGTGCATAATAGCATAGATGTACATTGTATATCAAGATGTAAAGTGTTTTATACTGACTGCTGCTTACACCCTGCCTTCTATACCCCTATTATCACTGGTATCTCTCCCCACTCACCATCCTTTTTTCTTTCCTTTTTAGCTAAAAGACATTCCTCCTGCAGGTAGTAACCCTTCTGCAATAAAGAATGCCAGTGTTGCACCCTGCCCGACCCTGTGAAACAAGACAAACAAAAGTTAAAAGAAAATTGGAGTCTTCTCTACTGTGTATGCTCCCTATTATTTGCTGCTAAATTCTAGCTAAATTCCATTTTTCTTTCCCATTATTTAAGTGGCAGGCACACGAGCGGACTCCATAGATTTAGCACAATCCCCCCCCCCCCATATTCCACTTCTGTAGACTAAGTCCCATTTAAGGAAATATACAACCAAACAAAAAAAAGAAAAACAAAAAACATAATTAGTTATCATTATTCATCCCCAGAAATTGAGTTTTTACAAATTTGGCAGTCATACTTACAATTACATCTAACATTGCTACTGATAGGTTTTTGCTCTTCTGAATCTGGCTGTGAAGATATGTGAAGGCTGCCAGCCTAGCTAAATAGAATTTTGTAGATAATTCTATGTCATTGTAAATATGAATATAATCCACAGGCTTGTCCTCTTAAATGTAAGAAAACTGTGTTAAATGTTAAACTTAAAAAATGTAACCACAGTGCACTCTGCTAGAAGAAAGCTGATCAGTCAAGCATTGTACAACTGTTTGATCTCAAATCTCGGAGACATAATGTCTGGACTGAGGAATGCCTTCTATTGTTTTGAGACCAGAGTTAATTGCTAGATTGTACATATATAATGTTGTTTATTGCTGTAGTTTTCTGGCCAGGTGCAAGATCAAAGAAATGTTAAAACTCTGAGTTTCTGTTAGCCTGGGAACCAGAGAAGAATGATGTAATCTAAAAAGAGTCAGCAGTGATGTATTATTATTAAGACTTTCTCAGAGAGAGAGAGAGAGAGCATTTTGCATTTGTCTTCAGAACTGACCACTCACCAGTACTCTGCTTTTGCTCTATATGTAAGTTTATTTAGAATTGTGATTGCTAGTAGTTAGATAGGAATTTAGTCAGATTTAGTCTAGCTGTTTTCTATATTTATGTCAGACTATTCTACAGTATTATTTTAAGCATTTTCCTGTGATTTCTGCACTCGTGACTAGCACTGTGTTGAATTGAGAAGATTTGTCTTGTGTTTTTATTATTTATTATTAAATATTTTTAAACCTTTCAACTGTGGCTGTTTTGTGCAGAGATAATTTAAGCTCTAGAGTACATTGCTTGTATATAGTGATAATGTACAAAGCCACTCCAAATAAGCCTTGCAGTTCGTCACACTTACTAATTGGGTAATAATATTGCACAGTAATAATTGGACACCCTTTGGTAGGGGCCTTTTTAATAGCTGATAAGAGTAGTTGGTGGCAGTGATTACTACATTATAGCCTGGCACTTCCCTAGGGGTGTCTGTGTGTTGGTATATAAACCAAATCTCAAAGTGTGTGTGTGTGTGTGTGTGTGTGTGTGTGTGTGTGTGTGTGTGTGTGTGTGTGTGTGTGTGTGTGTGTGTGTGTGTCAGCTACTTGGGTAGGGACATGAAGCACTGGTTGGATAGAGAGGGCACTGGAGGTTTTGGCTTGACTACTTGGCTGAGATCTGTACCCTATAGCTGTGCCAGTGGGGAATCCTATTGGGGAATCTGGAGAGAAAGGGAGAAACCAGCCCCAGACTGACTGTGATCTCTGTGTGCTCTTAAGGGAAATTGTACTTTACTGTGTGTGTATTTACTATCCTTCCCAATGTGGATATCCCTCACTGGTGTTAGTGGTGATGATTGAGGTTCCTTGATTACTGAGATAGTACACAGGCACCACACTGGCCATAGTATGACTGGGGTTTCAGCCTGTTCTGTTCCACCCTGGCTTTGTTTGGGCTCCATTCTGCTCCCCTACCCTACCTCCATTCCCACACATCCCCAGTTCAATTAGATGTGCACCTCCCTAACCACATCCACTCTCCACCAGCAAATAGAAATCAACTATCCAACAAATAGAATGTGCATATAAGTGCCCTTCCAAATACATCATCCATTCACCTTCCAGTTATTTGATACTTGGATATAAGGCTCAACCCATCTAGTTAGCAATTCTCACTTAAGTTATCCAATAACACCTAACAGATTAGCAAACTATCTACAAACTCTCCACTTAATTACTAACTAGCTTATCAGCACCCCCTACCCAATTGTAATAGCTATTTTTAATCTCTACTTAAATATTTACACAAATAACGCTAAACCAAATACAACAATGAGAAGTACCGCTAAAATGAACCATCCTAATAAAAATAACTTAAACTTAGCATTCTTACTCTTCATCTCTACTGCCCTGCTCTTTCTCTTGTCCTTCCTAACAGCTCTAAACTATGTACCAACATCAATAAATAACCTTTCATATCAAACCTCCTTTGTATCTCCCCATTATATCCCATTTAACCACACCATAGCCCCAGAACTCATTCGCCCCAGCCCTCTAGACTACCAACCATGTAGACTCCTACCCTCTATATGTAAATTGTAACCTATTATAAACACACTAAACTACAATACATGTTTACAAAACTCCTTTTACACCTTGCAAAGTTGTTAAACTGTTCCAGAGACATACACCTCAATCCTCATCCCCCTCACCAGATACAACAACCAATCCAACCCCTGGAACCTATAAACTTCCACACAAAAAAGATTACTCCTCTCTACTGTTCCTCAATATGAATGCCAGAAGTATTGTGAATAAGGTATATGACCTGCATACTTTACTCTCCCTCTATACTCCTGACATTGCCTTCTTAACTGAAACTTGGTTAAAACCCAACATCTACAATAATGAAATTGTAGCCCCAGGATACAATGTAGTACACAAAGATAGGTCAAAGAAAAAAGGAGGGGGTGCAATTTGTTTAAAGAACACCTAACACTAGACTATCTGGAAAACAACAGCTTTGACTTTGGAAATGCAGAACTAATGTTTACAAAGTTAAAAATCAACCCAAAAAAGTACATCAACATCATAGGCCATTATATCCCACCAGGAAACAATATCCACGCACAAGAAAATATACTTCACTGGGCCTCTAATTCACTCCCACAAGAAACAGTCCTCCTGTGTGATTTCAATAATGACAGGCTAGACTTTCCTCTTTGAACCCAACATCACACATTAACCTACATGGATTTACACAGCTGATCACATCCCCTGACAAAACTACCAAGCACCATTCTGTCCTTGACTGGATTCTGGTTAACAACCCCTCACTAACATCTCAGGCAGGCTGTCTTCCCGATGGTCTGAGTGACCACTTGCCAACCTTTTTCATGGGCACCCACACCCTCCAAACTAATCACACCTCAAACTGTACAATCAGAAACAAAAAATTCTTTAACCCACAAAATTTCATCTTGGCCCTAAAAAGTTGTAACTGGGAATCTCTCAAACAGCTGCCTCTGAATGAAGCAGTCAACTCCTTTAATAAAACTTTTTTAGAGATTCTAAATTGCCATGCTCCCCCCAGAACCATTAGGGTTAGAGCCAATTATGCACCCTGGTTGTGCAAAGAATGCCAATCCCTTCTCAAAGCTAGGGACAAAGCCTGGGAACAATACCACAAACACAAAACCCAATCTACAAAACTAACATTTCTAGAACTATGTAACAAAGTTAAAAAATTTATCAAACAGGATAAAATCAATTATTATCACAATATTCAAGAAAAACACCATAATAACCCACAAAAATTCTGGGCTGCAGTTAATAACATTCTATCTGTAGGCAAAACCTCCACACCCACTCCAACCTCTGCTAGCAACTCTGAAAACATAGCAACCCAGTTTAATACTTTCTTCACAGAAACAATACTAGCCTTAGCCAATACAAATAACATGTCCAATAAACATGCACCAATAACTCCCCAGCTCAGCAAACCCAATCAAAACATCCCCAGTCTATTTACACTACAACCAGTTACAGTAAATACCATATGAAACTACTGCTTAAACTAAAACCAACTACCTTAGCCGCAGACAATCTACCAGCCGAAGTTCTGAAAGTAGCTGCTGAAGGAAAGGCTTACCCAGTAGCAATACTCTTAAACAGATCTATATCAGAGTGCATAGTACATGATATCTGGAAAATATCCCAGATAATACCTCTTCACAAAGGGGACAACTCAACTGAACTTAGTAAATACCACCCAATTGCTATTCTATCACCCCTATCCAAAATCCTAGAGGGAGTGGTCCATACTCAACTCACAGACTACCTTAACACCCACAATCTACTATCAATCACACAACATGGATTTTGCCACCATCACAGTACAACTACGGTCCTCATCATATCCTTTACTAATACAGTCAACCATCTTAGAAATTCAGGACAATTCGTATTTGCCATATTTCTAAAGTTCTTGACCAAAAACCACGTAAAAGTAGAGACCAAGTGCCCAACAGGTACCAAAATGTAGAAACAAAAGCACTTGCAAAGGCAACCACCAAAAATTACTTTATTAATGAAAATGGAGAAGAGCAGTGGGGTAACAATGGAGGCTTCTGCTGGAAGGGGTGAGCCAAGTTTAACTTAAACTTTATGTTACCTAGTCAGACTGATGTTGCTGTGGCTAATCCACTTATTCCAATATACAGCATGTGACTAACGATGATGGACTGGTTCACTAGATCAAAGCCACATGTTAGGCCAATGAAGATAATGTCTGTAAGATTACCCTTGTCCATATTACGCAAGATGTCATCAGTCATTTGTCCACAGATCATAGTTCTCCTTCCTGACTAGAAGCTATATTGTTTTAAGGGTAAGAAGAGATACTACTGCAAGTGGGTGGACAGTTGTTTGCATATTATCTAGTATTTTTCCTGAACTGGAAAGGATGGAGATAGAGTGACAGTTTTTTTTTTTGTTGTTCTTTGTTACTTTGGTAGTGGCTTGACAAAGACAGCTTTCCAAAGCTCAGGTATGGAGTCAGAGGTGAAGTAAATGTTATAAATGTGGTAAAGAGGACAACAATGTGATGTCTGCGGTTAGAGATGATTCGGAGTTAAACATTGTCTGCTCCTGTTGGGGCATCTACAGGGATTTCTTCAAGTAATGGTATAATGTCTTTAGCTTTGGCTCTCTGAAGTACAAGGGAAGTTTGTAAGGGTGTGGAATGGATAGTAGAAGGTTGGTGCATTGGGGGAGAGGGGTAGGAGGGGATATTATGAAACTAATGGAGAAAGTCTATGACAGAAAGTTGGCTTTGAGAGCACTGAATTGCATTCTTTTAGACTTGCAAAAGAAAAGACTCTTAGCACAAATAGTTGTTGTGGTACACATAAAATGAATCGTAATTTAATGGTGAAAGCTAAGATATGAATTTTACTGATTCTGATACAATGTATTTTTTTAATGTTAAAATTGTTTTTTTTCCTTAGCATGATATATTTTATACAATTTGTTAAAATTTGGATTTTTTTCTCCTATAGTTTTAATGCAGTTGTACTGGTGGCCAAAACCAGAATAGAATCACAAGTAAGAATGAGATGGAAATGTTGTCTTATGGAGATACTAATAAAGTGGTGCTTGCCAGTTTGATGGCCATTTGAACAGTTAATACAGGGTAGAATTATAATGTCCACAGTGACATAAAACCAAGAAATATTTTTTACCATGAGCAGGTGAAGCCATCATTATAACGATCCAAGGCACCAAGTAAGAAGTTACTGGAAAATATACCCTCCCCAGACAAAGAATTTCATCCCTTGAATTTTTCCATCAGAATTAAATCTGCCAGTGAAGAGCAAATCCTTTGATAACCTTCACCCCCTTTCAATTACTGTGATAATAACAGATCTTTGAGGGCTATAGAGGCATCACACCTCTGGGTGGTCAGTTGTTACTGCAGAAATCCCTAGGATTGGTGCAGTTATCGCGTGAATTAATTCTAATTGGCACATGTGAATCTGTGGGTGAAGCTCTTCAGATCAAACCCTATTGCCAAAGGCATCTAAATCATTCCTAATAATCCCCTACCCCTGCTATGTGTTATTATTATACAGTAACTGTTTAGATATTTATTTGTTTATTTTATTTTATTTTGTTAACCAGGTTGTCTACCCGGTTTGAAAATCATTTTCAGTGGAGGCCTGTGAGGACTACCTGCTTAATTGACTTACTCAGAATTGCACAGTAAACAAGGAGAATCAAATCCAGGGCTACAGGGCACAATGTCTGGATGAAAGTCACACAGTAACCAAAGGGAGACTGAGAGTATCAAACCCAGGACCACAGGATAGAGCCTGGCGGCAGTTTATGTTAATCCTCTGCACTAAACTGCCTATTTTGTTCTGTGTTTTTGAATTTGCTTCAAACAAGAGGCATTAGGTTGTATCACCCCACAGATTTTTATATTCTTTTTATTTCTCTAAACAAAAGGAACTGAAAAGTCCCTCAGGTCAGCTTCTCCTGTCCTTTTCCTTAGCCAAAAAATGGGACACTCTTCCTCCCTCTCTGAGTTTCTCAAAACTTTGATCACTTCAAAACCCAGCTCCATTCCTACCTCTCCAATAACAGGAAATGCACTTGCACTCTACCTAACTAATCCTGCCTAATACATGAATACATACATATACATAAACTACCTTCCACTTTACCCAATAGGAGTTCAATCATATTTACTGTTTTCTTACAAATGTTTCTTTCATAGCATTCTCAGAAGATTTAATACTTCAGTAAAATGGTGACTCTATTATCGACCTCTAATTGTATTTACATGTAAATATGCACTGTATATCATACTATGTTGATATTCTACTGTGCTTATGTTTTACTACATAATTTTTACTAATTGTTTAATTGTTACTATGTCTGCTATGTTTTGTGGAGCTTTTTTCCCCTGGCCTCCACTGAAAACGGGCTCCTTGAGCCCAGTGGACCTCCCCGGTCATCAAACTGAAAATAAAATAAATAAAAGTGCTAGTCTGAAGAACAACACAATTAAATGAAAGAAAACTAAACTTTGGCTTAGCATAATTCATTGCCCTTGCCTGTTCATGTGCTCCTAGTAACTCATTCATATAACACAGTATTTTATTTCATAGATAATCCACAAAGGTAGTTGGAGCTGATAGCCTTCTCTCTGCCCCTGGAACTGAAATATGTCCATCTGATTACACATAGTTTTTCAGAGTGTTTGCAGTATTCACACCAAGTGGTGTCATGTCCCTCACTTCATGTCTCAGTTACTTTCTCTGCCTGTTCTAAATTCTGCTTATAATTAATAGTCACTTTCTAGATTACTTTTTTCTCTTACCCATACCAGCCTGGAAGTTCCTCTTTCAAGATCCAGAAGACAGAAATCTATTTTTTTTTGTGAAACTAATACAAAATCTGAAATATTCTGAAGGTTTTGGCATTGGAGGATAGAAATGTTTGTGCAAGTGTAGAGTCAGAGTAAGGAGATAGATTTAGTGTAGTGTAGTGCGTGTGCATGTGTGCATGTGTGCATGTGTGCATGTGTGCATGTGTGCGTGTGTGTGTGTGTGTGTGTGTGTGTGTGTGTGTGTGTGTGTGTGTGTGTGTGTGTGTGTGTGTGTGTGTGTGTGTTAGCAGATGTTGGTTACCAGCAATATTTTTCTAAAGTAAGGTACAGGGTTAGTGTGAGGGGAAGGATTAGGGTTAGCAGACATTAGTAAAGTGGTTCATTTGGGGGGTTCACTATGGCCTCTCCTGAGGGGTGCCTGCAGAGTAGGAAAAAGATCACCCCTGATCAAGATGTCTGATTTAAAAACTAATGCTGTGTATAGAGGTAAGACCAGCTATACTTACATGGTACCTTTCAACCTTCTATACAAACTTTGGCCCCTTCCCCAGTACTGAGGTGATATTCCACATTCCATGAGCCAGTTTGTATTGCCAGAGTCTAATGCATCTTAATCTGTCCTGCTCTTCTGCCTGCTACCTTGCTGACATTACACATAACCTTCTTCCTTCACCTAATGGGTGGTGAGCTGATGTGGCAGCCCTGTGCATCTTTTTCAGGGTGAAGCTAATCAGGTATGTAAATCACCCATCCACCAGACACATACCATTGGATAATTTAGGTCTGGCAACAGGGGTCATTCCCCATATCAGTATCCCAAGTGAGGTTGTCTGATTTGTTTACTGAAAATATCCTTATCTTCAACTTGTGGGTCTCACTTTGTCTAGCCTCCCTCCCTCCCCCTCCTGCAGTGATAATGATCCTGTCTTGGTAGTGCAGTTTGCATGCTGCTATGACCCTTAGAGCTAAGATGTTTGGAATTTTGTGATTTTTACATAGTCAACCTTTGCAAGTTGTCTGAAATGTGAAGTCAAAATTATCATAATTAGTGGTAAGTTAGTTAAAAAGGAAGGTAAAAGTATAACCTTTAAATCTGAATATAGAGTCTATTCACTGCATCATTTGCATAGAACATTATGTATTCATGGTACTGTAATTTTGTAATGTTATAGCTATAAACAACATGATCTGTACACAGTAAAGTCTAGAACCAGAGTGTTCCAATTTTTGTGCTGCTATTCATATCTTTTATTAGTACACTGAAATGTAATAACTAGCACCTAACCTAGGCTGTATAAGGGCTGAGGTATATTGTAGACCTAATAGATGCATTTTCTGCTTGAAGATATTCTGAAGAACCCAGACTGACTAGAAACATAATGTTTGAGGAGCTGTTGTTTTTTGGTAAAAGGATATTTCAGCAAATGCCATTTTATCAAATGAGACATCACTGGCTGAAAAAACTGCAAACCACAAATTTAAATATTTATGTAGAGGACAGAGCTTCACATATCCCCTATACATGTTGCAGCAGGCATGCAGAGACTATCCACACCTTTGTCATAACCACCTGTGAAAACACTGCATCAGACAGGAAACATGCAAGGTCCTTAATCTGGTAATTTCAGAGAACTGCAACTTTGAATACAGTATTCCAGCAAATGCACTGTCCAACAAAAACTTTATTCAGTTAGTGCAGTGACTTTAGCAAGTATACAACAAGCAGTTTTAGATGGTGCTTTAACTTTAATGTCAACTTAGTCTATTATCAAACACAATATCAAGGTGTTGAAGTAAAACTATAATTTATTTATTTCACATTTATTACCATGGTAGAACACTGATCAAAGAATAACCAATTGCAAGCCAGTAAATTTCAGAAAATTCTGAAAGAAAAATATGATGTATGTAAACTGTAGAAAACAAGGATCCTCTGATTTTCAATGAACAAATCCAACAGTGGATGAGTTCTGTGTGTGTTAAGGCACTTTGGTCTTCAAGTTATATTTTGCCACAGTCCAGGTTAACTTAAGAAGAGATCAGACAAATATGATGGTGGCAGCAGAGAAATATTCTGAATCGGATAACCGTACCAAAATGCTGAAAACACTGTTCTATGTCAATGCTTTCTTTATTTATGTATTTACCTGTGTTGACCAGGTGAGTCCTATTAGGCCTGCACCTCTTTTCAGGGGAGACTGGAGGTGATATTCATGCTTACTAGGGAAAAGCTGGACAGGCTACTGGAGAATTCCCACAAATGGTGATGGTATACTCCAGCTGGAGCCAGAGGAAAGTGCTGCAGGCACTGTGTTGAAGGAGATTCCTGAGAAGGAGTTGTTATCACAAGCATCAGTAATGGTTACTGAACTTTGTGGAGATGGCTTAGAGACTTCATTTGTGAAGTAAATGTTGGATAAAACTGAGCCTAGTGAGGATGCTGAACTGTCCTGATCAGACACAGTTGGGAGATGTGGAGAGGGAGTTGTGGGGGATGATGAATTTGCACATGTGGCTGGGATTAGTCAGCTGGACTCAGGAGCAGTTACAGCAGGCATGCAGGGGCATGTTGATGATTATTACAAACCTGCAGCTTAGTAAGCAGTGAGGAAAAGCTATGCAGCTGTTGCCACAGTTGCAGAACAGAGACTTGAGAAAAGACTGGAAGAAAAAAGCAGATTGGTGTACATATCCACTAAAATGGATAGCAAGTTGGATCACTATTTTTTATGGGGCAATCTGGTTGTGTCATTATATTTGCTGCAGCAAATGTTTATTACCTGACTCACTTGGGGAATAAGAACTTTTTTGACTAAACATTTGAGATGTTTGACTTAATGAACTTAATTATGGCAAAGGGGAAATAAAAAAAACAGCGTTACTCGTAGAATTAATATGTTCTCACAAATACAGTGAACATTTTGAAAAAAAGAGTATTAATGCAATTCAGAACAGACATTGTTATGGTAAATTATATAAGGAGGTATTTGCAAAGTGTAAGTCCATCTATCTTTTATCAAAGGTTTTTAATGAATGGGGATTATGGATTGTGATGTGGGAGATGTAGATGTCTTTGAATGAAATATATAACAGCATGCAACATTTACAATGTTTATTAAATATAGAAGGGATGAGAGGTGACCTAGGGTACATAAGCCAAAGATGTGTTGCTGTCATGGAGATAGCAACCACCAGGCTGCCCAAAGCATAGATGCAATCAATGTGGATAAGCTGGACAACAGTCCTTTGTGGTGTGATTGTGAAAGAAATCAACAAAGTATAATTAAACTACAGAATGAAAATGTACTAAGTACTACTGCAGAGCAGGGAGCAGGAAATAATGAAGCACAAAATATTCTAAAGAGTATCAGGAAAGCGATTCAGAATGTTCAGGTAATGAAACTGAAAAAGAAGATAAGAATGCATCAAAGTGAAATAATATATTGTAGGAAAATAAGTTTAGTCTTTTGCAGATAGAAAAGCAAGCAGAGAAAATGGATGAGGCGGATAAGTACAAGTATCAGAGACAGAAAGAGGAAAATTATTTTAAAACAAAACCACAAGAAGGAAAATATTGATTTCTTATTTATTGAATGTAAATTGTAATTAAAGTATAGAAAATTTATACACATTTCAAAAGTGTCAGTCTCAAGAGGAAGATATATTTTTTCTATTTAAAATTGTTAAGTAGAGACCAAAAACAGCAATTTCAACAACAGTGGGAAAAGCAAGTGGTGTGTTGTTTAATGGGCGATATGTTCTGAGGAAGTGCAGTTTTAATTGGACTTTCATATGTGAAGAGTAAATACTTTTACAGAGTTAATGCAAGAAGAATGTTGGTAATTGACTCTGATATAAAAAGGAAGGATTGTTTGTATTTATGCAATACAAAATTGAGAGACAGGTGTGAAATATTTGAAAAAAATAAAAAGTACATAGCTATCAATATGCATGTACCGATTATTGCAGATTTAATTTATGACTTAACAGGGGTTGGAAAAAAGAAAGGATGTTAAACACATAAAGAAATTCTCATAAATTTCACATGACTGTTGCAGACATAAGACAGTGGGCAGGATTCACGAAGCCTCCGTGTAAGAGATACAAGGCTTACACGGAGACTGCAGTTAAACGGTGTGACATCAGCATGTCATGCATATGCATGAGGGCATGCTGAATCACACCTAAGGCTAACACGGTCCGTGGAAGACAGTAGGGGGTGTGTCCGTAGGCCGAGCCCTGCAAGCGGACACGCCCCCAGAAGAGTAAAAGTGCTCAAAGTAAACACCCACGACAGAGTCCATGTAAATGTGAATAAACACAACACAATACATGCCTCCACAGACTATGAACATAAAATATATAAATGAACATGTTATAATTTCTTTTTAAATTGTAAAGATGTTTGCCTGTGAGTGCGCACATTTGTGCGGGCATGCCCGTAGCTTAGCCACAGTTAGCAGTCAGTGGAAAAGCATATAAGAACTAAATATGCAAAGTAAGCCAAGAAGCAATAGCATAGCGGTAGAGATGTCGGCTGAAGAGCAGGCAGTCATGATTCGAGCCCCCACAACATTAATTTTTATTTTTAGTAAAATAAGCACGAAACAAGTCCCTGACAAATATGTACACATATAAAATCATATTCTATGTAAAATGTAATGAAATAGGCCATTTATTTTGAAGAAATCTGAGATAACAAAACAATAAAAAATGCTAGATGTGCCTTTAGCTGAGCTACAGTTTAACAAGGTGAGTGCATCTGCCCGTAGGTGAGCAGTGGTTTAACAGGTGTAAAATGAGGGCCCGTAGGTGAGCAGTGGTTTAACACGCTGAAACTGTGTGCCCCTAGCTGAGCTGAGCGTAATATGCATGCTGACAGCCAAATGAAGTGCAAACTAGCGTAACTCATTTGTGCGGAGCTGCACACCGCGCCAACAAGCTTACCGACGGGCAACGTTGAGCAAGCTGTATCAAAACTGCCTTTACACAGACACACCCCTAGCCTGTCTAGACAGTCATAAAATATAAAAAGCAGTGGCCAGGTTCGAACCCAGGATACCATGCACCATAGTCAAGGTACTGAACCACTAAGCCATGACAGCTGTACTTACAAATGCAGTAATAGCAAATATATAGGAATGAATAGAAAGTGGAGCATGACAAAGCAGGTCTTGTGAAGTTGATACAATTCCAAAATGGCCAATCACAGATAAGTGCGGGAAAAACGGCATATATAAGCCCCATAGGCGGGAATACACAGCATAAACGATTGTAGAACTAACTTGCAGCCAGAATGTCAGGAGTAGGTGAGGGTAGTTGCTTTCGAGCACAGAGGTGGGGCATTGAGGAGTCCAGATACATGGTCTGGCTCCTAGTCCACAATCATGAGGCCCAACTCATGCAGGGCCAGGTCCTGTGGGGAGCATATAGGGCTGAGGCGTGGGACCGGTTGGCTCATGATCTCACCAGTGCCACAGGGATTCCAAGGACTGGTGAGCAGGTCCGTCACCACCATGCGGACCTGAAGAGACGTAAGCAGGACCAATTGAACCTTTGGATCCAGGAGGCCCGGCAAATGCCCAACACCCCACTACTAAGTTACATTTAATTATTTATGTAAGAAATTAAACTAGCTGATATTATGGAGATGTGTATTCCAGTATTACTTCATTTATATTACAGCTGCAGGTGTCCGTTCTGCGAACCGCAGAGCCTATGGTGATAGGCTGGTGCGGTTGCGCCACCAGGCTGGTCAGTAATCCACTCCCAGTAACTGTAAAGAAATATAAAAGTATGACAGTTAGCAAAACAGTGCAGTGTAGTCACTAAGTAATAAAATGTGCAAGTAACAGTGTAAGAGTGTTTGCAAGTATTCCTTGATTACAAAAGTGTGTTGCAGTCTGTAATCCAAACAGAAAAATGAAAATGTCTGAAATAAAGTCTGAAATAAAGATGCCCCACCTGTAATATAATAGTACACAACCTGCAGCAGGCTGAAAAGTACAGCTGCAGAAGATGAGCAAATCACGTGTGAAATATATCCCTGTTGAAATACTGAAACATGACAGAAGTGAGACTGCTGCAAAGGATTGTAATAACTACAGGTAAAACATGTCAATAAAGCCTAGAAGTAAGCACCATCCTGAATAGTAAAATGAAAACAAGTGAGAGAGTGTGAGAAAGAGTTATGAATCCACCAATAAAGTAGTAATAACCCCTGAATAAAGTATACTGCAGTCAGTACAGAATGGAATGAATGTGACAAGTAGAACCAAACTGTGAAATGTGTTCAAAGTGTTGCAGCAGCTGGAATGTGTATCCCAAAATCTGGATATGTTGCTCTCAGTCTGCAATATGCAGATAGCACGATTGTCTGAAATACCAAACATTCACAGTTGTCTATAGCTATATAAAGCAAATGTAGCAGGATGATGTAGCTGAATAAAGCCAGATATGAACGTGTATGAATAACAATAAAATGTATATTGATGTAGCAGTAACAGTCCTATCACCAAATTGAAGTAGTTATCATATAGGAAACTGTAGTTAGAACAGTAGTGTGTATATATCTGCAGCTATTAGAAATGTACAGCATATGTATTGGTATTCGAAGGTGTTAATAATATTTTCTTCACCCCACCCTATAACCACATATAATCCATTCCACGTGAAATTGGTATGTGCAATCACAATTAACACCCCTGGGCATTTGTCCTGTTGGGTCATAAATATTTGCATGTACATTGATGCATCTGCCCTGCTCATACATCCAAACCTGATGGCCTGTTGCCATCAATCAACCCTGCATGTTGTTGGACTGTGTATTGCTGTTCAAATTATGCATTCGTTATGCTCGCTGTTCAATGGTGTGAATATCTGGGTGTTTGGTTAATGGGAATACTAATGCATGCTGTTACAACTAATTGCGAATGGTATTGTATGTTACTAACCCAAACTGTCATGACATAATGCAAAACATAGGATGACAGGGAATGCGGGTTCCAGCGGACCCACCTCTCCCACCTCAGCTGGCGAGTGCACCTGGCACTAGTGCCCAGTCTGGACCCTCCTCCGGTGGCCATGTGCCACCTGCGGGTGGAAGCGCTGCAGGGGATGGGGCCTGTCCCCCCTCTGCAAGTGTGGCTGGGGGAGAACCACCACTCACCCTCCGTAGCGTCCGGACTGTGGTGCGTAGGGAGATCTGGGACTCTGTTCTTGGGCCCCTATGCCAGCTTGAGGCACAGGTGGCACAACTTACGGGCATGCCTGTTGCCCAGCCTACACAGCCCCCAGCACAGCCCCGTCCTGGGCAGTGAAGGAACAGTGGCAACTGCCCATGGGTGGGGATATCAGTTCCACTGTTGCCATCTGTGGGCTCATGGGCTCTGGATATCCAAACATCCGTCCCCGTCAATTGTGTAACCCCCCCACACGTGTCATACACCGCCCCTGTATGCGTCTTGTTTGTCTTGTCTGTTGACCTACCCAACCTACCTCCCCAGCTATACCGACTTCCTTCACCTGACATACCACTCTCACCTGAAAAAAAAAAGGGCACTCTGTACCCACAAAAAAATTACGCCCCATACATAGCTGCCCATTCCGCACACATGTCTGCTGGACATGGAAACTATCAATTACAATTAGCTGTACAACAAGTATTATTGTTGTCCTGACACCTCTCTCAGGGGTGGAAGGTTCCAAATGTCACACCAAATTACATACATATGCACAGCTTTTTGCTGATGAAGAAATGGGCAGCTATGGGCCTTACCTACATCCCTCCTGCAAAACCCAAGCTTGTTTCCCTACTGTCTTACCCTCTTTGTGACCCCTTTTTCACCACTTTCCTGTCTCCCCATTTTCATTTCTTTCAAAGAAAATAGCGCGGGTGTGCGCCAGAGTAAGCACTGTTAAGCGGTTGTAAGCGGGTGTGCGCGGAGCTGAACGCCAGTGCGCATGCGGGAGCTCCGAGCAAACCAGTGCTAACCCGGTTACAACTGCTTAAAAGTGCCTTAGTCACTCTGATTGACAGGTCCTGTAGTCAGTTCAAAAGCAAAATAAAATCCCACTGTCAGTCCCGAACCCAGGACCTTGGAAACACTAGTCTGCATGACCTACCACTAAGCCATGACTGTTATAGAAGAACATCGTGCTAAAATAAATATATCATGTAATAGTAGGAATGAATGTAAAGGGAATATAGAATGTGTAGTACACAAAGCATGTCATTTATACTTACTGTCAAAACTTGCGGATTTCCGTAATAGTAGTGTGTGAACAGAAACAGCCATGCTAGTTGGTAGCTAGTAGGTAATAATGTCAGTTAATGTACATATATAAATGTATGTATATTTACATATATATATATATATATATATATATATATATATATATATATATATATATATATAGTCATAGGTGTCAGTGTGCATACACACTTACTACAGGAAACAGGAGAGAGGAATGGAGAAATGTGAATCTACAACACAGCCTGAATCATGAGAGGGATACTAACCTTTACACTCACAGAACAGTGTCCACAGCATAACAGCATGGTCCCCGCCCTTACAGTCTGAAAGGGCAACGCCTATCTCACATACCCTTTTATAGCACTGTCCTGAAATCACAGTGGAACTGCAATCAGTACACAACTGGCTGCATGCAATTAGCAAATGCTGGCTTACAATTGGTGCAGAGGCCATCACATGGACCTATGCAGCTACCTACAAAAGCATCCTGTACTCACACTCCACACATGTAATACTTTCATTGCACTGTCTGGAGGCAGACAGAGAGAGAGAGAGAGAGAGACAGAGAGAGAGAAAGAAAGAAAATAAAAATTAAGAACACAAACAACAACACATGGTACACAAACTTAGTTGAAGCTGTCAGCAGTGTCAGTACCAAGCTGTGCCAGCAGCAGCAGGAAGCTGTAGTAGCGGTAACGCAACCAGCTGCAACAAACACAGGTAATGTAAAGTAACAAGTTAATAGTTTGCATACTGTGAACCCTCCATATGTGTCATAGGTCTGCATCTATAGGTATGTCCATGTGATATGTTGTGTGCACGTAGTTCCACCCAAAGGGGATGACTATACATTACATGTCATTCAGTGTTAGGCCATGATCCTGGCACCGGTTTACCATTTCAGTGAGGCCTGTCTGTCGGATGTGTGTGTCAGCTGGTGTAACGACTATGGCGTTTAGTTTGCAGTCACCTGGGAACTTTGTCATCCACAACCCGCACATGTTTGCTTTTAAATCTGAGAAATAAATGCCAAACAAGAGGGGTCCTAGGACAGAGGCCTGTGGGATACCACATGTGACTGGCATTGAGTCTGACATGGCTCCTACAATATCGATATTATGGGTTCTGTATGTCAACCAGTGTGCAACCCATCATGTGACATATGTAGTAACATGTAAGCTAATGAGCTTGTCTATGATGCCTGAGTGGAGTACTGTGTTGAAGGCCTTAGGCAAGTCCAGGTAGGCTGCATGGATTGCGTTGCCCTCATCAATGGCTGTAGTGACTGTTTTGAAAGGTCAACCAGGTTCAAAAGGCAGGATCAGCCCATCACAAATGCAAACTGGCTGGGAGCAAGTGTCTGCAGGTACCCAATATCGCTGTATATGCGTTCCATACTGAATCATTCCATAGCTTTGCAGACCAGGCTGGTTAAGCTTATGGTGCGGTAGTTCCCAGGGTCAGTAGAGGTGCCTCCTTAGTGGAGTGGTACCACTGTTGCTATATGCCAGTGTTCAGGTACATATCCCGTAGTACAGCCAAAGTTAAATATCAGTCTTATATGTGGTTGTATGTCCTCTTGGAGTTCACGTAGCACACATCCAGGGATACCATCAGGTCACATTGATGCTGTGTGTTCTGCTTTGCTGAGGGCGGCCCTCACCTGGACATGTGAGATGATAGGGAGGTTACATTCAGCTGTGATAAGTATTTCTAAGTGTGGGGGAGAAGGAGGGGGGATACGTGCACTGAACCTGTCTGCAAGAATGTTGCCAATATCTGTGTGTTCAGTGAATGTTAAGTAGGTGTGTAGTAACTCAGAGCATATCTGAGGTGTTTGGTCCATATGTGTAACATAACTGAAGAAGGCCTTGTGGTTATCTATAGTGTTCGTGGCCATTTTCCTCCCAGAGTAGGCCGTGGATGTTGTTATGAGAGACCGTAGCTTATTACCAGTGCTGACCACAGATGCCTTCCCTTAATGTGAATCTGCTCTGTCCTGCAGTAGCCTCCTTCTATCGTTATACAATCTGCCTTTGGCTGGGGTCCACCGGACAGGATGCCTAACCTTTGTGCATAGGGTCTGGGTTAGAAATGTGTGTGCATGTTCCATGCATTCTTTGGGATGTCCGTGGGAAGCATTCGCAAAGGGGTCAGCAGTGTGGGTTGTGGCTTCCACTGGCCCAGTGGGCTGCATGGATACCATCTCAGTCCTAACAAGTGAATAACTGTCTAATCACATACATATCAAAGTAGTCTACTGTGCTGGTGGTGGTGGTGGTGGTGGGATATGTATATCCAGGCCGAGTAACTTGTGTCTAGATCACACTAGTGGATGGCGTTCCACATACAGTACCTTGGTATGAACCCCCAGAGTGAGGTTGTGCATTGGACCCATCGCAGTGTGCTGACTGATGGGGCATGCTACTATGTTGTATGGAATGTGGCATGTATTGTTGCACAGGTGTTGGCTGAGCACTGATATCTGGCCATGTACTTGTGTAGCCACCAAGAGACACACACATGCTACATATGGGAGTAGTAGTATATCACTACAGTTGAGTATCATGTATAGTGTGTGTGCCATATATTGCTGACATAGTCTGCTGATATCTTGTTTGTGTTCTCTTCCAGGGACATGGCGCATCAGTGTAATCCTGCCTACTCGGCAGCAGAAGATGAGGAGATACACCAGAGCCTGGTGTGGGATTATGACATACTGTTTTCCCGCACCAGCCAGAATCAGCAGGAGAGGGCTGCACTGTGGCAAGACCTTGTCCGTAGGGTAAATGACATCGGCACGCATAATAGGACATATGAGCAGGTACAACATCATTGCAGTGATTTAATCAGAAATGTCCGTCAGTGTGCATCGGATATCCACAGGCAACAGGTTGCCACAGGAGGTGGGGTGGCCACACATCCCCCCCTCACCAGACTGGAGGGGCTACTCCTAAGTGTTGTGACTCCAGCCCCGGAACATCAACAGCAACACACCTGCATCATGATGGAGGCTGGATCCACACAGCAGCACGACATGGAGCGTGCAGGTAATATGCCATATGTACACTTGACTGTTCTGTACACTGTTAGTTTATGCATGTGTAAGGTGTGTCCATGGTATGTAGCTGTCAACACAGTATGTAATTGTGCAGGTGTGATATTGCCAATATCAGCAGCTGACATGTGAAAGGCAACTGGTGTACTACTGCACTGTATCATATGCAGTATCAATGGCACAGTTGTGCCCACTGACATTAATCTCCTCATTTCTGCAGGTCCCTCCGGTGTTACAGCAAGGCAGCCCATCCATGCTGGTGAGTGTGTTTTAACAATACCTATAATAGTCCTGATAGTGCTAGTAATACTAGTGTAACTCAGTAGTGCTCTGTGTGTATACTGCGGGGTGTGCATGTGTGCCTGTGTCCACGTGTGCATGTGTGCATGTGTGCATGTGTGCCTGTGTCCACGTGTGCATGTGTGCATGTGTGCATGTGTGCCTGTGTTCATGTGTGCATTTGTGCATGTGTGCATGTGTGCCTGTGTCCATGTGTGCATGTGTGCATGTGTGCATGTGTGCCTGTGTCCACGTGTGCATGTGTGCATGTGTGCCTGTGTCCACGTGTGCACGTGTGCATGTGTGCATGTGTGCCTGTGTCCATGTGTGCATGTGTGCATGTGTGCATGTGTCCACGTGTGCATGTGTGCATGTGTGCATAAGTGCATCACTAGTAACATTGTGTAGACATTGTAAACTGTGTTTCCTGTCTTCCTCCCACAGGTTCTGGTGCTGCTCTGGTGTCCTGCAGCAGGGAACCTGAATCTGGTGCCACAGGTACTGATAATGATGATATCTGTGTAATGGCACAGGAAGGTGTGTCAGGGTCTGTCATTGGTCAGCCAATTGACAGTACACAGCTGTCAACCCCATCATTGCGCACAGTCATCCTGCCAGTACATCCTATGTCACCATTGTCTCTAGGTGATGGACAGGATACAGTGGGCATTGACCAGGGTAATGTGGTATCTGTGGCACATGCATCCCCACACAGCAGCCATGGGCAGGGTCCTGCAATGGTACCACACAGACAGTTGCCCATGGGTTCTCATGAGAGCATCCGTGGGCGTACTGCCTCTGGCAGACGTGCCCAAAGAGGTCTGTCAACCTCAGCTATGTTTCGGGCTGTCATGCAGGCACAGTCGCATATGGAAAGGTACACCAGACAGGGTCTGAGGGAGCTGAGAGCATGTTGCCCAGCCATGACTGACAGTATGCGTGACATCGCGGATGCTATCCGTAATTTCACCAATGTCATAGACAGACGTTGTGGGGACATATTACAGCAGTTCCACAACCACATGTCCATGAGCCAGGGCAATGGTGGACGGTTGCGGCGTTGACGTGGCCATATGCCAGCAACAGCAGCAGCTTGCAGTCAGCGTGGACGACAACAGGCCCGCGGACACTCCCATAGTGCCAGCAGCAACCCCAGCAATGCTGGGTCTGTGCTGTCATCGGAATGCCCCAGGAGACCACGTGCACATGGCTCTAGACAGTCCCAAGAGGGACCTGTGTCCAGTCAACACACTCCCGCTTCTGATGACAGTACCCAGCCTGGCTTAGTACCGGATACAGTCCGTAGCACCCCTGCCAGGCACAGGTACTGTGTCCGTGCCCACAGACACTGATCTGTATGACCTGCCAGGTGCAGTCTGTGACTGTCCACAAACTCCTGTATATGGCAGCCATGAAGTGGAACTGTGTGCGTGCATACACACATGCGGAATGTTAACACCTAGGGCTACCACATACACACACACACTGCACCAACAGTGCCTCACCCTGTACTGCTGTCCCTCACCAACACACATACACACACATGTCAATTGGTGGTATCAGTGGCAGACTCAGGCATACCTAATTCACACCCTGTGCATATGATGAAACTGGGCAACCTCCTGCAATCTCCAACATGAGTGCAGGAACAGGTAAACACATTGCTGATGCACAGGGTGACTACATAGAAGTGTGTTAGTAGTATCATGTTGGTAACAGTACAGTGTGCTGATATGACTGTGTATATATCCCAGCATGCCTGATGCAGTAACCGTATGACTGTCCTGAATTGTTATCTACACCCATAGTAAGTACCATAGTGTAACAGCTGCACATTATTGCATACCGGTGGTAAGGATGTCAACAGATAGCCACATACATGGGTAGCACAGGGGGGAAGCTAATGCAAGTAGTGATACGCAATGATGGACATGTACAGTAATGGTGGCAAGTTGCCCACAATGACTATACAATGTGGATGTTTGCGCATGTTGATATGTGTGCAGTACCAATGTAATACAAATCACAATTAACTATGACATAATATCAGTTCTACCATGGACATCTGAGCTGTGCATTCCTGGGTACATGTTGATAGTGCCTACATATTTGCACTGTTACCTACTGTTAGTGTTACCCCTTCTTTGTTGTTCAATGGACTACTTCCAGCCCTGCTTACTGTAGCTTTGTTTGCATGCATGTTCGCTTGGGGTTCCCTGGAACACTGCTTCCACCTGCAATGCAGAGTTACAGTGCTTCTGTGGACTCCTAGTGACATCTGCATAGCGTACTATACGTATGTCAAGTTTCCACATGACAGTACGTCACTGTCTGCCCTGTTCGCATGTACGTTGCCTGTGACACATTGCACATGACTTACCTGGCATTTACCTATGTGTGCAGCCATATATGCCAGTGCTATGAAATCAGTAGCAGTACACCCACACATACACACCTTCAGTATGTTGTTCCCCATTGGCCCTATGTGTTGGTAATCACCATGGCAATCACACTACTATGGTAGCATGTGCAATGGTAACCTGTGAATCACCTCTATGGTCCAGTTGTGGTTTATGTGAGTCATGTGGCAATGTCACAGCTGCCACATGTATGCAGTCAACCCTCACCCCTGGCCAGGAATGTACAACACATGTGTGGGATGCCACCACATAGCCAATCTGGGGACTGAGCACTCTGAACCCAGTACTGCCATACCCTGTCAGGTGGCATGACATACTACAGTGACTACAATACCAGTCTGACATAGACCCGCACTGACAGCAATCTGAACACACTGGGACATACTTGGAGACTCCGAATAGCTTCCTGCCTGAGCATCACACACCTCCGCAGCTGGCACATAGGCATACGTTATGTCGGAACAGAGCACATGCCACACATGGCACACACATCCCGTGTGCCACACACTCACAGCCTGTAGGGCTACACAACACACCTGCTACAGATGTGTCAGGTACCTCTCTTGGCCGCTGCAGTGGGGTCCTGCTCAACAGGCTGTACATGGTGAAGGTCACAGTGATATGCCTGTGGGGCACTATGGTCCACCACAAGACACATGCATACAGGTCAGTCAGAGGCATGGACACATATGACTCAGTCATTGACCATGCCACTATGGATGACCTGAGACATACATCCCTGGACTACATGATAGGGAACATAGAAGGGATCTCTAAGCATGTGGCACGGGCCAGTATGAGCCTGATCTTGGTTGCCATCATACCCTCACCAGGTATGCTGCCACTATATGTAGGAAGGGTGTTCTATGTCTACATTCTGCTCAATCTCCAATGTCATTCATAGGGTATCCACTGGCTGTCAACGTGTGCTTACATGCTAGGGAAGCCACAATGATTTGCGCGGGGCAGCTTGCATGTGACACCCATGGACCATTGTATATTGGTGAAGCCCCTTGATACACACATAGTGCCTTTTGCTGCAGGACACAGATTACATAGCCACCTCCACGGGTATTACACAGGATAGGACACTAACAGTGATGCTACACAACACCAGCAGTGTACACCGCAAGATGCATGCACTGGACACTGTCCTCAGCGCGGTGAACTGCAATGTCTGTGCAGTACCAGAGTCCTGATTCACGACTCACAGGTGCAACCCATCATTGCCAGGTTATACCTCATACCATGCCTGTCGTCCCCTACACATGTAACACACATGGACAGGGGGGTGGTATCCCAAGGCACCACAGATACACACACCTCCAGGTTGTTGGCACAGCACAAAGCATCAGGGCCTATTCATGAGCAGCTAACCGTGTGTTGGACTGCCTTCTGGTTCATAGCCTGGCACACAAAACCCTCCCATACACAGGAAACCCACCTATCCTCCCTAACAACACTGGCAATATGACAGTCTCATGAAATGTCTTTATATGGCTGGACTGCATCCAGCCAAACATTGTGCGTGAGCATTACTGTAGCTACAACACACTAGCTGAAAGGTTCCCAGCATGTGGTCACTGAATTGCAGTGGAATAACATGTTACCACTCCCACAACAGGTGGGAACATGCAGCACCTGTTCATCGACTACATGTAGACTATATGGCCCAGACCAGATGTGTATCCCCTGCTGTAGGTATTATACTATATACAACCCACACTGTATAGACACATACCGCGTGCGGCCCCTGCACAGTAAGACACAGTCATATTATTATGCATTGCGAATACCATTTATCCACTCGAGGCACGTGTCAGACATGGTAACTACTGCAGGTCACAGGTATTTATGTGTATGTGTCACACACATACATCATGTGTGCATTGCCATTGCTGGTTTAGGCAATGGCATGCATTGTTATGCACAGAAACCCACACCAGGTCATATTGTGTGACACAACCACACGTGGCAGTTGTGGATTTCCAAAACATACCCATCTGTGCTCTGACAATGGTAATAGTCCCAGTAGCGGAGCGCACTATTGGCATTACTGGCCAAGTAGCCCTGTTTGGCTGTACTGATAGTGTGGTGACATCCCCTGTGTTTACTGGGGGAATATGCAGCATCTGGTGTATTGTACTATTTGCCAAAAGGATCTGTTCTCTCACACTTGCAATTAGACACACCCCACTACCCCCCCCCCACACACACACACACACTTGCAGGATTCATACCCCTACCTAACTATGTCACGACACGTGAGAGAGAGATGCATTAGCGAAGCGCACTATTCGGATTACTAGGAGGTTCCTCTTCTCCGGCTGTACTTACAGGGTGCTGACATCATCAGTGTTTGGAAAGGGTAATGTGCATCATGTAGTGTGATCTCCTGATTGCCAAAAAGCACATGTTATTCATACAGAATTGCACACTCACAAACTCCCCACATCCAAACACACACAAACTTATTATTTGCAGGTTTCAAACTCCTGCCTACCTATGTTATGACACTTGAGAGAGATGCATTAGCAGAGTGCGCTATTTGGATTAGTGGGAGGTGTCCCTTCTCCAGCTGTACGTATAGGGTGCTGACATCATCAGTGTTTGGAAAGGGTAATGTGCATCATGTAGTGTGATCTCCTGATTGCAAAAAAGTACATGTCTTTCATACAGAATTGCACACACACAAACTCCCCACATCCACACACACACACACTTGCCATTTGCAGGTTTCAAACTCCTATCTAACTATGTTATGACACTTGAGAGAGATGCATTAGCAGAGTGCGCTATTTGAATTACTGAGAGGTTTCCCTTCTCCTGCTGTACTTATAGGGTGCTGACATCATCAGTGCTTAGATAGGGGAATGTGCATCCTGTATAGTGTTTTCACAGTTGCCAAAAGGGACATCTCTCTCACACACTAACCCCCCTCCACACACACTGAGCAGTTGAAGGATTTAAACCCCTACCTAACTATGTTATGACACTCGTGACAGATGCATTAGTAGAGCGTGCTATTCGCATTACTGGGAGGGTTCCCTTCTCCTGCTGTTCTTATAGGGTGCTGACATCATCAGTGCTTAGATAGGGGAATGTGCATCCTGTAGAGTGTTTTCACAGTTGCCAAAAGGGACATCTCTCTCACACAGACATCCACACACACTAACCCCCCTCCACACACACTGGGCAGTTGCAGGATTCAAACCCCTACCTAACTATGTTATGACACTCGTAACAGATGCATTAGCAAAGTGCGCTATTCGCATTACTGGGAGGGTTCCCTTCTCCTGCTGTACTTATAGGGTGCTGACATCATCAGTGCTTAGATAGGGGAATGTGCATCCTGTAGAGTGTTTTCACAGTTGCCAAAAGGGACATCTCTCTCACACAGACATCCACACACACTGGGCAGTAGCAGGATTCAAACCCCTACCTAACTATGTTATAACACTCGTGACAGATGCATTAGCAGAGCACACTATTCGTGTTACTGGAAGGGTTCCCTTCTCCTGCTGTTCTTATAGGGTGCTGACATCATCAGTGCTTAGATAGGGGAATGTGCATCCTGTAGAGTGTTTTCACAGTTGCCAAAAGGGACATCTCTCTCACACAGACATCCACACACACTAACCCCCCTCCACACACACTGGGCAGTTGCAGGATTCAAACCCCTACCTAACTATGTTATGACACTCGTAACAGATGCATTAGCAAAGCGCGCTATTCGCATTACTGGGAGGGTTCCCTTCTCCTGCTGTACTTATAGGGTGCTGACATCATCAGTGCTTAGATAGGGGAATGTGCATCCTGTAGAGTGTTTTCACAGTTGCCAAAAGGGACAGTTGCCAAAAGGGACATCTCCCTCACATAGACATCCACACACACTAAACCCCCTCCACACCCACTGGGCAGTTGCAGGATTCAAACTCCTACCTCACTATGTTATGACACTCGTAACAGATGCATTAGCAAAGCACACTATTCACATTACTGGGAGGGTTCCCTTCTCCTGCTGTACTTATAGGGTGCTGACATCATAAGTGCTTAGATAGGGGAATGTGCATCCTGTAGAGTGTTTTCACAGTTGCCAAAAGGGACATCTCCCTCACACAGACGTGCACACACACTAACCCCCCCTCCACACACACTGGGCAGTTGCAAGATTCAAACCCCTACCTAACTATGTTATGACACTCATGACAGACACATTAGCAGAGCGCGCTATTCGTATTACTGGGAGGGCTCCCTTCTCCTCCTGTACTTATAGGGTGCTGACATCATCAGTGCTTAGATAGGGGAATGTGCATCCTGTAGAGTGTTTTCACAGTTGCCAAAAGGGACACTTCCCTCACACAGACTTGCACACACATCAACCCCGCTCACCCCCCCCCCCACACACACACACTGAGCATTTGCATGGTTCAAACTCCTACCTAACTATATTATGACACTTGAGGGAGACGCATTAGCAGAGCGCGCTATCCAAATTACTGGGCATCTGTTCTGCACCTGCAGTATTTATAGGGTGATGACATCTTTATTTCTACAGAGGTATGTACATCTAGTACTACCTGTCAGGTGGGGGATAGCATATATATGCATTTGCAGCCACCTACTTCAGGGTCAGATATGCACATCGCACTGGCAGGTTATGTTCTATACCATGCTTCGTGACCACAGGACCTGTAACACACAACACAACCAGTCCAGAACACCACTCCCACATCCAGGACACACACTTTGCTTCCCTGGGAACAGTGCTGGGATATGCAGGTGTTCACATACACCATTCCAGTTGTCAACATCAGGTACAGGCATATTGTGTGTGGGAACTACTCAGGCCTCTACAACTTTAACCTACAATTTGTGGGTCCATGTGCTATGGCAGAACCACTCACCACAGCCACATGGGGGAATACATATTGCACCTGTCCATCTGCAACATGGGTACTCACTGTTCCACACCAGAGGTAGACCACCATTGTTGATATCTGACCATACCCACCTTTCCCTGGACATCCATATCCCATCCCCACCCCCAGGCAAGGTTGTCACTGCAAACAAACTGTATTTAGCACAAGCAGACTCTACACTTGTGAATACCGGGGTAGACGACTTCAAAGGACCCATGCTGGGGGACTATACTGGCCACTCTGCATAATCCTTGACAATTGCATTCTATGAGCATGTGTAAGGTTTGCATTGATCATGCTATCCCACATATACCCATGACTGCTCCACAACAAGACACCTGTCAGGTGTACACCAGCCATATATGAGCTGTCCAACAGAGTGAGCTAATACATTGCAGAGCTGTAGCCCACAGAAAGAGGACATCTGTGAACAGTACCGGCATGACACTTCATTCCCACATAATCATCACAACACAGTGTTGACAGTGGAATTGTCCAGACAATGCAGATAGGGCTTCCCTCAGTCTGTTATTGATGCCCACTTACTGTTAGAGGTCCTCAGCAACCCTCTTCCAGCACACACCAACAACATGGATGTGGCTTAGCACATTCAAACCCTGGGATCTCCACTGTGCCCCTGCTTGACAGAGGCACAGCTCACTAGCCTCACACATTGCCTTATGTGACCTACTTTACAGTGGCACAGTAGCCTACTGTACTGGGGATGCAGATGCCAAGCACACTCTGGCTAAGCTGTCATTCCCTAGGGCAACAAGCCTAGTATCGACCTCTACACCCATATGTTTAATTGTCAGATGCACAATATTTGTTGCTGTTAGACTGTTTGCAGGTCTTTATTGCCATAGCATTCCCTGTTCCTTTGAACAACTTGTGTATCTGTGGAAGATGTTTGAATATGAGGGCGATCCACTATATCACTTATGTCTCTGTAGTCATTTACTGTGTGCACTGGGCAGATCGCTGTGTTGTGGTTGGTTCCTGGAATGACACATACAAATACAAGATATGTGTGGCCAACTGCTAAACAGAGATATGGCCTAAGTGTGTGAGCATGCCCAGTTCAGCCTTTCCATGGCATGTTGTCTGACATATGCCTCATTTATCAAAGTGTGCGAGCATGCCCAGTGTGAGCTTTCCATATGTTGAACTCTGCAGTCCACCACATATTTGGGTGTGTGTGAACTTCAACAATATCTCACGTTTATGGTTGTGTGTTGGGTGTCATGTTGTGTACTAACTGGCCAACTGCTTCGTGTCTGCCACAACAGGGATTATACTGTGCCTGCAGGGATTGCATGGGATACTTTGCATACAGTTGTCAACATCCTTTCATAATGACCTAACACTGTAGTACCATATAGTGTACTGGTTCAGTACTTTCACTGTGGTGGACAGTATCCTGGGCTTTAATCCTATCACTGCTTGACATCTTCATAGTGAACACAACAGACTGTGTAGGGGCCAGTTGTGCACATATGACCATGTTGCATTATGTTCAGATATGGACTAACTACACCAGGCTTGTCCAACATTGGTAGTGTATTCCACAACATAGGTGGACATTGGCAAACACTAGCGATGTTCCCTAGGCCATTTCTGATGCTAGTCACAGAGTGTGTTTGTCCTCCGACACACATTGTAACTGGAGTTTGCCATGACATATGTCATGGTTAGTATACTGTGCCTCCGTCTACCTTTGACATAACAGTGATACCCAGGGTTAACCTACCATCTCCCATCCACTCATCAGGATTCCTCTTAAGGGGTGTCGATAGGTGACTCTCTGGCTAACCTGTACTGGGAGTTTACTCAAGAGTGGGGGTGGCTTCTGTGTTATGGATCATTCTGTACAGCTTGTCCTATGTATGTCAGTGCTGGGGTTCAGGTCTCTCATGTGCATAGCTCACTGCCATTCAGATTGTACAAGGTGCAGCATGTTCATTGATTCCAGCTTGGACATGGCTTCATACATCAGGCACAGCTTGCCTCTGGGTGGGCAGTATGGCAGTGTGTGGAGCTGCAGTTTGTTTAATCAGGCAACACATGGCATCTGTTCATGCTCTTTGCTACTCCTGGTGGGGTACTGTTGTGGACTTTACAGTTGATGGAGGTGTCTGCTGAGGTATATCCCACAGGGGCTATTGTAGTCAATTGTGATGCTGATGAAGGATGACTGCAGAGGCACAGTGACCTCCCGTTATCTACATCTGACAACCATCATGATTGGGTGGGTATATGGTATGTTTCTGCGAACACTACAGCTACATGTTTGTCCAATGCAGGATATCTATCACCTTGTGTCCCCAGGTCTCTCATTACATGTTAGGTACGTAATGGGTTAACACCTGTGTGGTAATTGGTGAGCACTTACTGTATATCCACGGTGGTTGTCTATACACAGTTCTGCAATTAGCTTGCTGACATGGCTATGGCTCCAGTTGTCTGTTTCTGTGTGGCCCTTTTGTGGGTTGCTTGTGTCAGCTGGGGTTCGGATATGGTGGGCAGTTTGTACTCCTCTGCATACATGTTCAGTCACAGTCCTTCCATGTTGGCCTGTACCTATGGGACATATATACGGAACAGGGGTGGTCCCAGGACCAAGCCTTGTGGGATGCCACTCATATCTCCTTTGTAGTCTGACATGGATGCAGCATATCTGACCATATCAGTTCTGTCCTTGGTCTGGTTTGCAACCCCTCTACTGACATAGGGGTTTATATTTAAGCTGGTGAACATATCCATACTGAACTGGTAGGGTATTGTCTGGAAGCATATGCATGGTCCAGCTACGCTGTGTGGACCATATTGCCCTCATCAATGACCTTAATGACTGTTTCAAATGGGTCAAACATGTTTAGGGGCAGGATCTGCACTTACGACAGCCACACTGGGTAGGGTCCGGTGTCAGTAGGTCCACGATAGCTTTATGTCTGTGGTACATACTGATCCTTTCCATAGCTGTGCAGACCAAGCTTGTCAGGATCCTGGGGTGGTAGTTTGCAGTATCCATTCAGGCAACACCTTTGTTGTGAAGGACCACTGTTGTTGTACACTGCTCTTTGGGTACATATCCTGTGGTAAGGCTGACATTGGGCAGTAGTGTGATTTGGCATTCCATTATTCTTGGAGTCCATGTTGGCCTCAGCCCAGGACACCATCACATACCTTTGCTGATGTGTGTTTTGCTTTGTAGATGATGGCTGTTACCTCAGCATCTGCAATGTCAGGGGACCAGCAGTCTGCTGGGATACATATTTTGCATTCTGGGGGGATTGCACTGAACCTGTCAGGTTGTATGTTGGCAATATGTGTGTGTGTTTGGTATGTTGTTTGTAATATCTGTGTGATTTGCAGCATATCTGTGAATTCCCAACATGGTTCCTACCATCAGTTGAGTAAGCCTTGTGATTATCCTTAGTGTCCTGTACAATTTGTATCTTCATAGGTTCATAGGTTCATACTAGGCTATCCACCCTAGGGCATTAGTAAGCCTAGCCAGTGTGTGTGTGTCTTTCGCCACCCCTTGCTATGTGACTATTATGGCCATTTATGATTTTCTTTACTGTGCCTCTGTCTGGACGTGACACAGTGAAGACCCCCAGTGTACATGTGCGATCATCCATCCACTTGGCAATATTCCTGCTGAGGGGTGTCAGTGAGGGGCTCTGCCTAACATGGATTGGGATCCTGTTTCTGGGTGTGGGGAGCCTCTGGGTTATGTATCTGTCCCTCCAGCACATCCTATTTCATTATGTGTTGAGGCTGACATCTGTCACTCTCACAGATCCAATGGCTTTGATTTCCTGGGGTAGAGCATGTCCATTACTCCTGTGTTGGACATGGCCTTGTACAACAGACATACAATGCCTCTGTGTAGGCAGTCAGTGACTGCATTCAGCTGGGGTGTCTACAGCCAGGCAGCATATGACATATATTTGACACCCTTTATCCTCTTGGTGAGGTACCTTTGATGTCTTCCTAACCGCTGCAGGTGTCAGGTACGGTACATCCCATATGAGTCATTGTACTAGATTATGGGTCTGATAAGGGAACAGTACAGGGGCACAGTGACCTCTGTTGATGTAGATGTGAATCCTTTCATGATACGGAGTCCAATATAGGCAGCCTTCCTAGCCACATTGGCATTGTGAGTGTCACATGATAGGTTACTGTCGACTTGTGTCCCTAGGTCCCTGATTACTCCTTGCATACTTAATGGTTTACCACCTATGTGGTAATTTGTGAGCACCTTGTCTGGTATTTGGTGGGACATTCATACTGTCCAGTGTCTTCAGGATGTCTGGGTGGGGTTCTTGTGTGTGAGAGTGTAGTCTGTCGCATGCTACAGACTTAGGTGCACATGGGTGGTCTCCGCTGCTTCATGCATTGTCAGTTACCTGGCCGTATGGGTGTCTGTGCTGCATATGGATACTCCCCCTCCTTTGATGTTTTGGTCCAGGTGTTGGGGCCATAACACATGATATGTGGTATAACCTGGTAGTGCTGGTGTGCTGTCAGTAGGCTTGCAGCAGGCTTCTGTCACTGCACAGACATCGATGTTCTCCATACTGGGAAGTGCCTCAGGTGCATGCATATTGCAGTTTACACATCTGGCATTGGTCAGCATTACCCTTATGTTTCTTACCACTTATGTTTTCTAGGGTGGTGGGTTAGTCTTTTTGGCCTTGCCTACATACGGCTCTATGGAGGTGGCAAAGGCCTTATCCAGTATCCAGACGCCCAGGGGTAACAGGTGCAAGCCATCCCTGGAACAGCAGCATGGCTTGTCATGCATGACATCTCAAGCAGACAGACATTAGACCCTCTTGGACTGACAGCTGTAACTGTGCCACTTGTTAAAGCTGATCATTCTGTGTTTGTACTGTGGCATCATTCTTGGTGAGGGTTGGATGCTGCAAACGGCCAGTGTCATACCGGCCTGGAGTACATACTCAGAGAGCTCATCCATGTCTCTTTTCATGTAGTCCATGGAGGTACATCTCAGGTCATTCACACCAGCATGGACAATGAGTGCATCATATTTCTGCTTGCTTTGGGGTGACCTGCGTACTTGTGTTATGTGGCATATTGTGGCAGCCTACAGGCAGCTTACTGTACCCTTTCCCTTGTTTAGTCTGGTGAGTGGGACAGCAGTGTGTCTGCCTATACAGACACCTATTACAACTGTATCACGCATGTTGTTTCTCCTTCTGGCCTGTAACTGTTTGGCACACCAGCTTTGTGTACTATGTGTTGCATGTGCTATGTTTGGAGGTTGTGGTTGCTTGGGGTCTGCTTTGGAGGCCTCTGTTGGTGTGGTGTGTTTGTAATTAGGGCCTCTGGGAATGTTTTTCTGTGTTTATGTGTTTGGTTTACAGTTGTGATAGGTCTATGTGGGACTGGGTTTGTGGTGTATGTGGTAACCTTCTCCTCCTGACTGGTTTTGACAGTACTGAGTTGGGGAGCTCAGCCTCCGGTTTGGATAAATGGTTGCATCTCTCACATATATTTGTATTTATTGGGGGGAGTTGTGGGTTATCTGTGTACTTGGGGCAGGTGTCACATTGTCTCTGGATTCACAGATTTTACTTGTTGTGGCTGGCCTTAGTGGTTTGTATGTGTGGACATATTTTATTGCCATACTACTGATCAGTGATTACTTCCCTTTTTATGTTTGCTCTATCATGTAGTAGCTTCCTCATTCTCTTGCATGGTTTGGTAATGGCTGGAGTCTAGCATGCCAGATGCCTGCGTGTATGGCATTGTGTCTTGTTGTTATTTGTGATTGCATAATCCAAGCATTCCTGGCTGTGATCATGGAATGCCTGTATAACATGTTCTGCGGTGTGTCCCATATTCTGCACCTGCACAGGGCCTTTTGTGGATTCCACATTGGTTTGAAGGGGTGCAACCTATGCTTTACACATGTTTTTCACTGTGGTTTTCTGGCCAGGGACTGTGGTCAGGATGTGTATATCCGGTGTGATTACTCTATGGTCTGGTCTTACCAGTGAGGGATACACTTATCATCTTGCCATCCAGTACGCATGTTGCTGATTATTACATCCAGTATGCTTACCACTCTTGTGGGAGTGGTATGTTGTTCCTGGGCATTTTGGTTTATGGATTCTGGGAACTTTTCTCCTACTGTGTTGGTGCTAGTATAATGCTGCCAGTGTATGTCTGGGTATTTTCAGTCAAGCAATATAATGTGGTTTGGGGGGATTGATATATTCATGTATTCCAACATAGGCCAGGTGCAGTTCCTGGTATTAGGACAGTAGTCTGCAGCAGGCTATATACTGGGAGGAGGTTTTAGCCATTGGTATTTGACCATGGCTAATCCATGCTGCTTCTTGTTGTGGTACCAACATGGGGGTGTGGTTATCCTTGACATTTATTGCTAGTCACCCTCCTTTTGTAGCTTGTTCCATGTTTTGCGGCTGTACAGCACAGTATGAGGTGTAACCTGGTAGTGTTAGGGTGCTGATGTGAGCCTTGACCCAGTTTTCTATTACAGGACTGATATCAACATTCTCCATACTGTGTGCATTTACACTGCACGCATCTTGCTGTTTAGACTTCTGGCATTGGGTAGCATTACATCTAGGTTCCTATCCCTTGTGGTACCTATGAAGGTGGGTTTGTGTTTTGAGACTTACCTATTCAGGGCATGCTGTGGGTACTGCCAGCCTTTGCCAGTATCCATGAGGCCTGGACTGATAGGTGCATGCCACCTTAGCAGGTGGTGCATCATGTCATGCTCCGCATGTCTTCCCAGGCTGGAACACATTGGCTCCCCTTTGACTACCTGCATTACTTCAGCCAGTTATTGCAATTGATCATCCCATCGTCATTTTGTGGCTTCATGCTTGGTGAGGGTGGATGTTAGTCAGGGTCCTCAAGTGTGCATATAGTACATGGTGTTACATTACTTAACACATGGCATTCATGCCTCAGGTGGTGCTGCAGGGCTGCCTCTGTCGGATGCACATATTACACTCCCTGTACATGTTTGTGAGCAGGTCATGTCATTTTAGGCATCCCTGTTATTATTTGAGTGAGTCAGAGGGGGTATCATTCCCAGGGTTCCTACTGAGCCAGTGTATGTGCTATGCGTTGCCTCATTGCCAAGGCCAGGGCATACTGGGCACGCCTCCTTCTGCCTACTGGGGCAGGCTCAGGTTGTTCCTCCTCCGAGTCACGCTCTGCCTGTGATGGCCTTGGCAATGGTGGGGGGCTGTTTGGCCCAGCCCTATGCTGGTCCTGCTGCAGCTGTTTTCGCAAGATCATATTATGTAGCATAGCACATACCATGACAATTTGGGTACATGTAGTTGGTGTGTACTGCAAGGCTCCACCAGATGTGTCCAGACACCGGAACTGTGACTTGAGCAGCCCAAACACACGCTCTATTACATTACGTGTTTGTGCGTGTGCCTCATTATGGCGTTCCTGTTCAGGTGTGTGTGCGTTTCTGATGGGTGTCATCAGCCATGGCTCTAGTGCATAACCTGCATCCCCCACTAGGTGTCCGTGTGGGATGTCCCCATTGGCAAATGTCTGGTACAGCTGCGTCAAATGCCAGATGTGGGAATCATGGTAGCTCCCAGGGCAGCCAGCACACACATTCATTATTATGCCCTGGGCATCACACACAACCTGGCAGTTGATGGAGGGGAAGCCCTTGCGGTTAATGTAGGCCCTACCCCGCTCACTGGCTGGTGCTTTGATGCGTATGTGCGTGCAGTCTATTGCACCCACTACCTCAGGGTATTCCACTATTTGCTGGAAGAGATGCATATGGCTGGCCAATACCTCACGGGCATTGGGGAAATATACATGATCACCGACATGTGCTGACATGGCATCCAGGAACTGGTGCAGTACCCTGGAGGCTGATGCCTGTGATATCCCCATCATATCACCAGTTGGTCTCTGGAAGGTACCTGTTGCTAGTATTCTTAGGCCAACACATACCTTGGTTTCCACTGGGATGGGTTCCCCTCTGTTGGTTCTGTGTGTGAGGTGTGGCCTGCACAGCTCGACTATTTGCTGCAGGAGCTCTCTGTCCACTCTATAGCACTCTACTATCTCCAGCTCATGTAACCCATGGTAGGTGACCCTGGGCCTGTACACTCTTCTCCGTCTCCTCACTGTGGGTTGTCTGGCACCATCTGCATTGTCACCACCCTCAGCCAGTCGCCTATGTCTCATTATGACAGCTATGGCAGCCCCTAGCATTTCTGCTCTGAGTTCAGCTTTTTCAGTTTTCACTTCTAATAGCTTACTCCTGTCTTGCAGTCTCTCTTGAGAGAAACATCCTGCACTGCTGTTTGCAGAGTTTTAATTGCTGGGCTGGGCTACTATTCTGCCTGTGTAATTGCCTGCTTCTAATTGTTTTCACCTGCTAGCTTCACCAGTATTCCCTGCTAGCTTCCTACTAATTCTGTTGCTTCCTTTTTCCTTTCTGTTTCCTCAGGGGGGAGCAGCGTGCATACCAGCAGAAATGCGCTCACAGTGGATTACACGCGCGCGCACATGCTTACACGGTTCAGGATCTGCCTATTCGGGTTAAAACGCGTGTACACCAGTGCAAACAGTGTTACAATTCTATCAACACGCTCCCACATGCTCAGTCTGCCTTACACACGCGCACACTGCCCTACTCGCGCTTCATGGCATGCACACGTGCGCATGCACGCCCAGCAAGAAATTTGGTGTAAGTAACAGTGTACACCTTCCATTTCTTGACTTTCCCATGCTTATCTTGTGGCACTCCTCTTTCCCTGATCTGTGTCTGTCATCTGTCATGTTACACTGACCTCCAGTGAACTGCATTTCTTTCTACCATTCCCCCCTGTGATGTCACCTATCTCCTACTCTATTCTTCCCCCTTATGTATCTCTTACACTATTCAGACTGTGCTCATTTGCTATGTGACTGTGGGATTCAGTATCCTAACCCTCTTTTACATGAGATTGCCTACTAATGCTTAGTTACATGTCTTAGACTCAGCTTCCCCCCTTAGCAACCACTACACAGTAGCCATGTTGTTTTTGGTCTGCTGGTCCCTGCATTGTCATTCCATGTATTGCATAAAACCCACATTTGTGGGTTTATAACCTTCATTTTTATGTTTTATACAGTGCAGCCCGTTTGCACGGGGCTGCGCTGCGTTTAAACATCGGCGATCGCCGGAAAAAAAAATTATATTTTTTTTATATTTGCATCGGGTTACCTTGCCAATGGCCACATATTTGGCCATTGGCATGCTGCCTGACACATATGCACCCTTTATTTGGAGCTGACATGGCTCCATTGTGATTTTTGCAGAAACGTACTCAGTTGTCAACTGAGTACATTTCTGCAGCTGAAACAGCTCTTACATGGGCTGGTTTCTGCTTCATGGATCGCTACTATACCTCATTTGCATACCTTTCGGCTGAAAGTGAGGTATTTAGCATATCCACGCCCAGTCCGTGTAAGAGACGTTTTAGCTGGTCTCTTACATGGAGTTTCGGGCTGTTCCTGGATCGCAAGGCTTGCATGGAGTGTTACACGTCTCTTACACTCCATGCAAGCCTTCGTGAATCCTGCCCAGTATATTTATAGGTGGGGTAAAATAAAAAAAACTGACTTTGTGCTTAGTAGTTAAAGGTTAATAGAACTTAGATGGTAGTGACATTTTAGAATGTTCAAATCATTTAGAATATGATCAATTTCTGTAAATAATGAACAATTTATAAAGAAGAAAAAGTTGTTAAGAGGCTACTGAATTCTTGCAATAAGTTAGTTGTAATGCAAGAACAAAGAAAAAAAATACTGAATGTAAAGGGAAGAAAGACTTTTATAAAATATTGAATAATGGTGGATGAACTACAAAAAGAAATATAAAATGGTATAAAGTGAGACAGAAACAGAATGGTATCAGAGTGAGAAAGAGATCCATCCACAACCCCTCTTTCCCATTTCGGCACATGGATAGGAATGTCACCCCCAACAGTGACAATCATCCAAAGGCAATATTTGGTATGAAATATGACATGAATTGAGTAGTAGACTCTGAGAGAGAATTTACATATTATTCCCCAAGATACAATAATTGGGCTAGAATAGACAGAAATTATGTTTCACAGCAGCATGTACATTTAATTGAAAGCTTTGACATATATCCAATAACTATTTCAGATCATGTGCCAATAAAAACTAAGATAAAAATGGAGGGAAATTAAGTAAGAATGAGACACTGGTGCTTCCCCACCAACATGTTAAGAACGGAATTTAAGGAATGGGTAGTGGAAATTATTTAAGAGTTATTAGGGAAGACAGCAACTACTTCAGAAGTTATAGCTAGTGAGTCGGATAAAATGAAAATGGAGTTTAAAAACAGAGTAGAAATAAAAGAAAAAGAAACATGGTAAAGAAGTAACAGGAATTATTTAGAGGGTCTGACAAAGATTAAAGTATTGCAAAATAAGGAGAATTTCTGAGAACAAGAAGAGGTGCAACAGCAAAATGCTAAAGGGAAAATAAGGGAGTATCTGGATAATAAGCATGAGTTTAGAAAGACTGCTGTTAAGTAACTGTTTGATAACTCCAGGGCACAAAAACATTTAGCACAACAGCTTAGGCAATAGAATGTAGAAAGGGCTGTTTCCAAACTTAAGGAACCTATAAGAGGAAAAATAACCAGAGATCCTATAAGGGTATTAGAAATACTTTGGAAATTTTGTACAAAGCAGAGAAATGTGGAAATCAAGAAAGATCACAAATGTAAACATTTATGGAAGTGTTAAGTATCCCAAGGCTGGAGGTAGATACAGGTTAACAAGTAATAGTTAAGATAGGAGACGAGATATAAACAGTGACGTTTAATCAATTTGCAGAAAAGTCTCCAGGAACAGATGGTATTCCTGTAGAAGTTTGGTTGCTAGGAGGGAGGAAAGTGATAACAATCTGGAAGGTTTCATTTAACAGTATTTTAAAAGGAGGGTGAATCACCAGCATCCTCCATTTCCATTTTTAGACTATGATTATAAAGTGTTTATGTCTATAGTATCTAAACGAATTGCAAAGGTGTTGACAAAATTGATAAATATAGATGAGTGTGTTTTTTGGAGGAGAGGCAAACATTTAAAAGCATTAATATATGATCCAGAGGGAAGCAGAATGTATGAAAATACTGCTGCTGTTGGTGGTGGACCTTGATGCAGAGAAAGAATTCAACAGATTAAGCTGGCATTTTATGAGAAGGGCAATGGAAGCATTTGTGTTCTCTGATACAATGATAAAGGTTAATTAGGAGGATACATGAGAGATCAGAGGCACAAATTAAAGCGTGAGGGTCCTCTCTGATAAGTTGTGTTTGAACAGAGGAACCATGTAGGGGTGTCCTCTTTCCCCTATGTTATTACCTTTATATTTAGAGCCATTGGCAAAGAAAATACTGGAGAGTACATCTATGGATCGGGAACATTCACGGCACCTCGTTCTTTTGATAGTACTAACTTATCACGACACTCTACAATTAGCTTCTTCTCAGATATAATTGTGAATCATGTTCCTTATCAGTTTCAGGAAATTCCCTAGCAGTTCAGATAGAAAGATTTGAAACCCACTCAAGAAAGGAGGCAAAACAGAAAAGTGTAACACTAGTACTGATCTGTCTTTGCACATATCATCCCCTACCTCTAAAAGTCATCCTTTATTAATTTCTTCAAATGTTCCTATGTTTTACTAATATTTTTTTCAACAAAATCTTCCATTCAAATTCTAAAATACTCAACATATTCATTTTTGCTTAAATGGCCATAATCTCTCTGCAACCATAAGAAAATGCACAATTCATCTAACATCATCAAGCTGCTGGTTTAGCATAGTGGTATGTTGTACTGACTATAGTGTATACTGTTCTGGGTTCAAGACTTGCCAGCCATGGTGATAACACAACATTTTACCCCACTCGGGCATCATAAATAAGCTCACCAGCTTAAATATCAACCCCTATGTCACAAGATGGGTTGCAAACTGGCTTAGGGATAGTACCCACATGGTCAGAATTGCAGGTTCCATGTCAGACTCTAAACCAGTTACAAGTGGCGTCCCACAAGGCTCAGTCCTGGGACCTCTCTTGTTCGGTATATATTTCTCTGAGGTACAGGCTAACACAGGAGAACTATGGCTGACAATGTTTGCAGATGACTGCAAACTGGGGGCCATAATCAACTCGCCGGCTGACACAAGCATCCTCCAAAAAGGTCTCACAGAGATGGATAACTGGTGCCAGAGCCATGGCCTAAAGCTAAATGCCAAAAAGTGCATAGTCATCCCCTTTGGGAAAAACAAAGTGCCCACAAATTACCACATAGGTGGTAAACCATTAAGTACAGAAGAAGTAATTAGGGATTTGGGGATCCAAGTAGATAGCAATCTCTCCTTTGACAATCACGTTGCCAAAGTGGTTAGAAATACCTTCTATATAGCCCACCTTATCACGAAAGAGTTCACATCTAGATCAAGAGAGGTCATTGTGCCCCTCTACTCATCACTCATCAGGCCCATAATTGAATACAATGCCCCATTTGGGATGTACCTTACCCGACACCTGCTACAACTAGAAAGACCCCAAAAGTACCTCACCAAGAGGATCAAGGGACTCAAACAGATGCCCTACGCAGTTAGGCTAAAGAAACTCCAGCTCTACTCAGTTGCTTACCGCCTACTCAGAGGCGATCTGTGCCTGACGTATAAAGCTATGTCCAACCCAGAATTGATGGACATGCTCCACCTCAAGAAATCCAAATCCATCAGAACTACACGCTCCAGTGACTTAAACCTCAGCACAGAAATAAATAGAACATGCTGGAGGGACAGATTCATATCTCAGAGGCTCCCCTCACTCTGGAACAAAATACCAATCCATGTCAGACAGAGCCCCTCAATGACCCTCTTCAAGAAGAATCTTGACGTTTGGATGGGAGATCGTAAATTTACCCCTGGGATCTCTTCTGTGTCACTGCTAGTCAGAGGCACAATAAACTAACCTTAAATGGGCTATCTTCTGTGACCTACTATACAGAGGCACAGTCAACTAATCTAAGAAGGGTGGTGAAAGCTAAACACACTCTGGCTAGGCTTGTAAATGCCTTAGGGCAGATAGCCTAGTATCAACCTATGAACCTATGAATCTGAAATAACCTACCAGTATCATTCTGGATCAGTTAAATGCACCAGTACAGTATTCAGAAACAATGAAAATTATTCTACTGCCCTATCACGTCTAAACTCAGAGTACCAGTAATACCATACAGTTTTTCCAGGCTGCTCTAAATATTCTCAAATCCGTTGACATACCTGCATATAGTTTAACTCTAGCTTTTGGCTCTGAATAAGTTGCCTTGAATATCTCCACACATTTTACTGAAAGAAAAAACAAACAAAAACATTCCAATAGAACTGGCAAAAGAAAGTAGTATCCACTCTGAAATCCTTCTCTGCATCAGGACTCACTGCCACACATGGTTTATGTGCCTGCCTTACATTCCAGATCAACAGAAGTTTTTAAAATATTGACAAGTATCTGCCTTCCAATCAGAAATACACACCACACCTTTCATCCTCTTACTGCAGACATTCCAGACTAAGACAAAAGAATGGATGACAAAGGCCCAACATCAGGGACACATTTTTAATACTGATGTTGCAAACTTAGAAAGAGTGAAAGGTTTGGCATTAGCATGCATTTTTGAAGGATATGAAGTCTTAAAAGTAAAGGTCTGTCTTTATTTAATTACTTTAATCCTCCATGATTTACCAGAAAACCACACATTTTAGGAAGAACAGACCATAAATATCATGCAAAAATCTGGGCATTCTGTGAAATTCCTGACAGTTGAAAGGTATGGGCCAAATGGATCCATTTCTACCTGTTCTGGTATTACTGTGGCTGCCCCTTTTCTTGTCATGCCAGTATAGCCATAAACAATTTATAATCATGATGTAGCAGATAATAGCCAATATGATAATTGCATTCAATGATCTTTACCTTTCTTTGGTGACGTCGCTGTCACCACAACCTCTTGCCATGACACACAAATTTGTTTAGTCACTGATATTACATTCTTAAGCTGTACTAGTATAGCAAATACTTTTTGGTTGAATATTACAAATTTTAGCTGGAAGACTATCATTATCTCTCACCTGACTCTTTAAAACCTCCTTTGCTCCTCTAAAGTAATAGGCTCATTTATTTTTATAGCTTCCCCTGGTTACATCTTGGTGATCTCAAAGCTTGTAAAACATCCCTTGTATCCTGTTCTCATTCACTCCATTTTGCTTGTAGCTTAACATGGCCTCATATAATATTATGCACAGGAGCAGCCTTAGGTCAACTGATGCCCTAGGCAAAAGGGTTCCATGGCGCCCCACCACACCACTCAGTGCCCCCATCCTGGTCTACCTACACCAAATAACTGAAAAAGTGCCCCTGCTAGAGAGGCGCCCTAGGAGGCCGCCTAGTTGGCCTATGCATAAGGCCGGCTATGATTACGCAACATTATATGGCTACATATAATTTTACCCAATATGTTCTAAACTGTAAAACATTTCAATTTCTAACTTCTGCAGAAATCTGTGATCTGTATTGCCTCAGTCTTACTGCCTGTGTCTTTTGGTAATCTGTAGAGTTATAAAAATATTTGCACTTCAATCTGAGATGTATAAAGTCATATTTCCAGTACAGTAAACCTTCTATTTCCTGATTCACCTTCTCCACCCTTCCCATCTCTTCTCGATCATAAAGATCCCTGTTTATTTTCTAACGTATTTAGTATTCAACAAATCCTTTCATTAATCATCAAACATTTCAGATTTCAAAAAGCTAGTAGGAAACCGCCAATGTTTCTTCATACTTAATATGACTATATATCAGATATTACATTCTAATAAGGCACTATCAAACACAACTATATGAATATTCTTTAGAGGCTAACAATGTCAAAGAGTTGTGTTCCATAACTATAGTATATACATATATATTTATGCCTATGTACTTTCTCATCTTAGGAACAAAAGATATTCCAGGCTCTGTTTTCATCTCTGTAATGGAAGTCACAACATTTTAATTAACTATATACACATATACACTACAATTCCCTTTTGAAATGCCGTCATACTATACATCTTCCATCTAAGCTTCCTGTGTGTGTGGTGCCTTGTAGCAGATAAACGATATATATTGTCGACATGGTTGCATCAGCAAAATATCCCTTCACCCAGGATAACAAAACATCAATATCTGTTAATAAATGTCATATTATAACAGGACAATACTTTAAAATCAATAATTATGTCTCTTCTCCTAGTGGGACAAAAATACAAAGCAGGTTATCATGGCCAGTACCCTCTAAATATTAAATTGTGTTCCTCATCCTCAAAATGTGTTTCCCAAAATCCAACTATCAATGGATCAAGTTTACCTAAATAAGTAGTTACTTTATTATTTTAAACACATTGATTAATCTGCTTACTTTCCATTTTCCTAAGATCATCTCCCATCTATACATCTTTGTAACCACTTCTAAATTGCTCGGTAGTAAACACTGATACAAACTATACACCTTTCCATGCCTCTTAAAAGGTAATACTTGTTTTCTTGCCATCTATTGATAGCATAATTGCACAGCATCTAGCTCAGTTAAACAAATATTTTTTTCAACTTGCAGATAAAACTATATGTACCGAAATTTAGCATTTACCATAATAAGCATATGTATTAACATAAATAATATTTTCAATAAAGAGTGACAGACATCCAGCATTACTGACAACATGCTAACTACACAGACAGCTAAAGAAAAAAAAATGTTAAGGTCTAGCTGCATAACACAGATGGATGGAACCCTGACTAAGACCCCAGCTGACAGCTGTGATGTTGGAGGAGGTGAGTGGGGGGTGTTGATGGTCACTGTCATACAGTAGTTCACCCATCCCAGGTGGACGAATGAGGGTTTATACTGACAAATGTTCATACCCATGTGGAGTCTAAGGAGTGTGGAGTGTTTAAATAGTTGCTGGCAAACCACCATTATCACAGTGGCTGGGGAGATTCATGCATGAACTGTCTTTAAGGACAATGTTGTCTGTGCTGACATACCTAATCTGTCAAGTTACGGTTCCTCTGTCCCTGCATTTCAAAAATCCCTGCCCTAGCCTAGTTTATTAAGCCTGCTCACCAAATCTCATCCTTATTAAATGAAGAATGTCAGTCATTGTGGTAGCTGGTCACAAGGTCATTCTTCCCCTGGAGTTGGAGTGCCAACCTGCAGGGTTATAAAAAGATTTAAACAAACCTATGGGTGGACAAATAAGGTGGGAGAGTCTGGCAGTCTTTATGGTAGTAGATCATAAAGGCATTCTCTCCATGGAGAGAGAGGGTCCTCTCGAATGTCTACAGCAAGAATCAGTTGGGCCTGCCCTTGATTATCAGGGTAGACAGAGGAATGAATAAGTTAATAGTGGAGTATGGCAAGCAATCAGACGTGAATGGATAGGGGTCATAAAACTGACACATGTCTGAATCAGTCCACTTCTACCTCCCCAACACACATGCACACACACACACACACACACACACACAAACACACACATACCTCATCACCCAAGTTTCTTTCAAGCATAATTCAAATATTTCCATAACAGTACTTTGTTTTACTTGGAACTTTGGCACAATACAACATATCTTGCATAGTAAATCAGTATCAATTTAATTTATCATCTGATGACTACATTTTTACATACTGCAAGAGTTCATTCTGCTCTGTTCAATAAATGCTCAGCATGCATTATATTTAAGTACATCTTCTGAGGAGTCAAAGGCTCCTCTTCCTTCCCATAGAGACTAGGTTAGGCACATGGTTTACTGTGGTGGCATTTATCATATGATTCAGTGGCAATGTAATCAAGTGAAAGTGTATAACTAAGATTCTTGTTCATAGATATGTCATTAAAAACATGTTAAAATGGAAAAACATTAATTTGGGAAGTTCAGCTCTGGGGAAGTTTTAAAAACTTTTGCTACAGAGTATCATCCATCAAATAAAAATAAATCAATAAGCATATAAATACTTTTTCTACAGTGACATAACTAATAAAGGCAATGCCAGTTGTGACCATCCTCTTCAACGAGCCATCTACTTTTGAGTCCAGCTGTTTTTGACCTCAATGACTTCTAACACATCAGGATTATCTGACCACCATTGGTTCTTTAAGTTCTTGTAAATTCATATTTATTACTTCAGTAACACTTCCTAGCCATCATGGCCTTTCTTGCCCCAGTGTCATTGCCTTCTCCAGTGAATCCTGTCTTCACATTATATGGCAAAAGGATTTGAGTTTTAGTTTTACTATCAAACTTTCCAGTGAACAATTTGTATCTATTTACTAAAGTACTGAATAATTTCATCATCTTGTATTCCATGGAATTCTCAGGTTTTCTCCAGGTTTTCTATGATCAATCATCTCATTTGGTCAGCACTTGATTGTTCTAAACTAAAATTTTTAAAGCCTCAAAAGGACTCAATCTCAAAACAAATACAGCATATATATCACATAGCACACAAAATAGCTCCCCTGGTGTGGAGGCAAGCTTCACATCCATAGTCTCTAAAAATACCTCCAAGGCCATGCAAACCTAGGCCAGGATTCAGAAATAAATAACACAATGCATTACGAAATATAATGCAATGAGTGGTGGAACACAGTGCGGCTCCCGTTCAGAGGTACAGGTAGCACCATCATTCGAGCAGGTGAAACGGGAAGGTCACCATCATATTCTAATGACTGCATAATGATAGAGATATAAGTAACATTATGGTAATTTGCCCAATTACAAATGCAAATGAAGCTAAACAACATGGCAGAGACCCAGAAACATAAAAATTGCCTAATCTTTCATGGCTGACAGTGAGTTTGCACATTATAATTTTGATTTCTTAGTGAACAGAGAAACAGATCACATTGCAATGCAAAGATCAGAAGCCGTAATATTGAAACAGTACTTGTAGCTAGTTTTCATGACAGAGTATGTCATTGCCATTTGCATCACTAAAGGATCTCACCATGCCTAACACAGCTTCATCTCCATGACAGAGACATAATCAAATATTATAATGGTGACAGAGACACCATACAACATCTGGTAGATGTATTGTCCTCACATGGACCCTCATGGAATGTGTATAACACTGATCCCTGTTGACAATGAGGTATGTGTAGTGCTAATAATTCTTGCTACATGGACCTTCCAGTGTCCATCAGGGGATGTGGTGGGTATATCACAGGCATCCACCTCATGAATAATAAACCAGTTCCTTGATATTATGTATGAGCATGTGGACGAATATTTGAGTGGTCTAAGAAATCACATATTTCTCTGAGGTTCTAGGGGCTATTTATATTGCCCACCTGGTCCTTGTGGTCAGCAGTACATCAACTAGAAGGGATTCCACTCCATTAACTTTCAGGTGGTGTGCAACACACATGGTATTATTCACAAGGTGTCCATGAGCCATACAGGCAGTTCTCATGATTCTCACATCTGACACACATCTAATCTATGCCAGCAATTTGTGTGGGATGACGTCCTACAAGGAAATCTTACTGGAGATGCTGGAAATGCCCTGAGAATAGAACACATATATACTGCCCACAGAGTATGGCTGAGATGCAGTACAGCATGGACTATTGCAGACCTGCACAGTTTTGAGCACATGCTTGGACTGACAAAATCCCACTTGCACTGCCTAGATTCCTTTGGTGGAATACTGCAATATGCACCACAAACCTGCAGCCAGGTCTTTAATGTCTGTGTAAGTCTGAACACCATAGTAGTATGCAGACAGCTACAGTAGGGATTGTCATTAGAGAACCAGGCAGACTGGATCCAGCAGCAGAGGAGGTGCTTAAGGAACCATTGGAGGAAGACCACGAAAGGCAGAGGCATGCACAATATGCTGTGGGACTGACAAAGAGGCAGCATCAGATCCACAACTATGGGCCAGATTAGACACAACAAATATTAAAACTAATGCATGAAACATTACAGCCAGGATATGCTGCACGGTGCATTGACTGGCATGCTGTGCATCAGGCACCACCTACCAGTCTAACACAGATGTGATAGCATAGCACAGTTGTCATCATATTAACAGGTGGAGAGAAGCACAGTGACAGGAACTGACAACGGGAACAGTGCTGAGGCTGGGGTTCATCTAAGGATAAGGAAGAGAGTGCATGATATAGCCAGGGGACAGAGAGAGAGAGAGAGAGAGAGACAGGTATAATGTGGGGGAAGGGGTACTGCGTCCGGCTTGGGGTAGGACTCCATCAGTACTGCATACCTCTTCAAAAGGAGTTCCAGTGGATACAACTCCTGCAGATATGGTTGTGCTGTGTCTTTTTGTGTATGTGGTAGGTGTTGTGGGATCTCAGGTTGAAGGATGCAGAAAGTGAATGCTCCTGGCCATGGTTATGTCCGCTCAGTGGAATGGTACTGGCACCAGTGGTAGATTAAGTGCATCTTGGGTTCTGGGATGTTTTCAGTCTAGTGATCCCCTCCCACCACACCTGCTTTTTAGCATTTATCAGTTGTTAACTAGGCAACAGAACTGGTCCTAGGACTCTTTTTCAGCTATGACTTGCACCATAAACTCATATATAAAGCTATGAAATGCGCAGTCATTTGTACAGCAATAGTGTGCACCATTCATCTCTTGATATTTCAGTATTTCTTGTCACATTACATAAATTTAGGTATCATCACAGAACACACAATTAGAAAGACATCAAGTAAAAGCAGACAGAAAATTATGGAAGAGACATAACATCTCCAAAACTCATTGATATAAGAGAATACAAAATGCAGGGCATACAGTCCATTTTTTCTCACTCTTTTTTTCACTCACTGTCTGTTGATTAGCCTCCTCAACAATCAATCAGCCCATTCATTCCCCATCACTGGGCAACAGGCGGCTGGGTGGGGCCATCATTCATAAAGTCATCAGAGGTGGTTCAAGGTTTTCTCTGCAATTCCCCACCCCAATGCACACACAAAGAAAATTTAGGGGAAGGATATGCAAAGGGATGACAGTGGAGGACACCCCCTCACATCTGCAAGGGGATTTCCCTGCAGACATCCATACCTCACTCCCTATGGTAGAAACTGGGAGCTTCTCACTCTTCCCCAGGAATTTAGCTCTATCCAGTATGCTCCCAAGTGCACACAACCACTCCTTTGCCCTAGGTAAAATGAGGGGGCCACAACCCTTGACTCCTCCCCCTCCCTGCCTGGCTTCTTCAATGCTGAGGCTGCTAGTCAAATCCCAGTCCAGGGATGCCACTGGGAATCCATCCTTTGCACCATACAGCCAGGTTTCATACAGTCAAATCTCAGTCCAGGGATGCCACTGGGAATCCATCCTTTGCACCATACAGCCAGGTTTCATACAGTCAAATCCCAGTCCAGGGATGCCACTGGGAATCCATCCTTTGCACCATACAGCCAGGTTTCATACAGTCAAATCCCAGTCCAGGGATGCCACTAGGAATCCATCCTTTGCACCATACAGCCAGGTTTCATACAGTCACATCTGTTGTTTTCAACAGGACAGCAGTAGAAATGCAAAATCAAACCGTCATCAGAAGTATCATACAGAAATGCACATCAGAAGTATCATACAGAAATGCACATTTTCCATCCGATTCATCTTCTTGATTATATTTAAATATCCACCTACCTAACTGCTTTAAATTGCATATATTATTTCATAAGCAACAACTATTTAGTTTTCTTATTTTTTCCTCTTTTTAAGTTTCCCTATTCTTCTTCTTCCAAATGAATCATACTTCAGCAGTGAGGCCCCTCTAGTCCTTATGGAAAGAGCTGAAACTAGTCAGGGTCTGCTATTAGTTCAGGCCTTAGTAACTGGATGGGCTTCTTGACTAGGCTACAAATACTTCACTGGATCAGTAGCCCAGTATGAGCCTATGATGTAATCAGCATACTTGTACTGCGATGTTATTTTCTTTTGTTATTGCATTATTTTCAAAATATGCCTCCTAATCAACATTCATCTGCCTCAAATGACATATTACTATTTCACACACACACACACACACACACACACACACACACACACACACACACACACACACACACACACACACTCAATTACACATGCACATGCACTTACATACACATCCATTGCACACATACACACATACCCATACATGTAAGTGATGTATAGATACATACACACACACACACACACACACACACACACACACACACACACACACACACATATAAACACACATGCTATACCTCTCACCTGTCCAGAATTTTGCTGAAAGCTTCTAGTTTTACATCACATTTTTGTCCTCACCCTCATAAAAAGAGGTTATGTACTCACCATAACATTCCATGTTTGTTGTCCATAATCTCGCCTTCATTTTTGATGACTGGGTTCTGAACCAAGCATTGGTTCTGACTTGGCCGTATACTAAAGCTCGAGAGCTTTCACTGGCTCGAGGCTACATACTATCCCAAGATGCCTAGCAACTGTTACCCAGATCTCATTTGAGACAACTAATCACTAGACTATGCAACCCAATACAACTACTACAACAGATCTTCTCCCCATAAATCCTCGGGCATGAAGGGAATCAGGAACTTATAGCCAATTTTAGAGAAGGTCCTCTCGATCTTCCAGGAGGGGGGAATGAGGGTGGGATGCAAGAATGAAAGTGAGATTATGGACAACAAATATGGAATGTTATGCTGAGTACATAACTTGAGTACATAACTTCTTTATGTTATGCTGTTCTAACTCGCCTTCATTCTTAATGATTGGGACATTGTCCCTAGCATCTTCTTACTTAGGTGGCTCAATGGAATAAACTCTGCAGAACAGTGGAACCAAAGGATGCCCTGATCCGGAGGCCACATCTACTTTCTAATGAGTGATAAATGTATGAGGGTTAACCCATGTGGCTGCAGCACAAATTGAATCCAAAGGAAGCCTAGTTTGAAAGGCAGTGGAAATCGACATAGCTCTAGTTGAATGCCCTCTAATTTTTCCCGGTAGCACTTTATTCTGAGAGTTATAGGCATAAGTAATGGTGTCTGTAAGCCATTTTGATAGGGTCACTTTTGAAACTGAAGTTCCTTTTCTGTTTTCTGAGAATGAAACAAACGGTCAGATTTTCTAAACTCCTTTGTCCTATGCAAGTAGAAATGTAGCTGCCTATGAGCATTCAATTGGTGAAGCTCATATTCTGCCTTTTTGCCATAATTGGGGAAAAACACTGGTAGATCAATAGACTGGTTTAAATTGGCCTCAGAACAAACTTTTGGCAGAAAGGAAGGATTTGTCCTGAGAGACACTCTGTCATTGTGGAAAATCAGATAGGGGGGACAAACAGACAGAGCTTGCAGTTCTGAAACCCTCCTAGTGGAATCAATTGCTATCAAAAAGATTGACTTCCAAGATAAGAACTTTAGTGGGCAAGAGGAGGCTGGTTTAAATGAAGGAAGAATTAAGGAGAATAGCACCAAATTTAGATCCCAAGGAGGTGGTGGTTCTCTTATGGGAGGTCTTAAAAGGAATGTACCCCTCAGAAAGGCTTTGCATAATCTATGGGACATTATATTAGATCCAATGTCTCCTACATGGTATTTTGATATAGCAGCTAGTTGTACCTATACCCTGATTACAGGTTTATGTTACAAATTCCAGAATTGCTGATATAGGGGCTGTAAAAGGATCTATATGGTTCTTGTCAGCCCAGCAAGAAAACCTCCTCCATTTGCTTGCATAAAGTTTCCTAGTTGTATTCTTGTGTGACAAAACCAGAATGTGCCGCACTGCTGAGGATAGATCTGGAAGCCTGGCTAAGATGGGAAGTGGAGTAACCAAGCGTCAGCTGGAGGCTTTGAAGAGATGGGTGGAGCATTCCTGACTGATGAGTCAGAAGATCCGGCACTGGGTCCAGGATCCAAGGCTCCTCCTGAAGATGGGGCCATAGAAAGGGGAACCATATCTGATGAGGCCAGTAAGGAGCAATGAGAATCAGCTTGCAACTCAATGATCTGGCTTCCTGGAGAACTTTGGGTATTAATGGGAATGGGGGAAATGCGTAAAGAAGTCCCGGGGGCCAATCGTGAACAAGTGCATCCCTGGATGACTCCCCTGGAGGGGAGATTAGGGCAAAGTAGCTGCTGCATTTGGAGTTGATGGACACGGCAAAGAGGTCGCAGCAAGGTTGGCCCCATTTGCGAAAAATTCGGTTCACAATTTCCTGTTTGAGGGACCACTCATGAGGCATAAGAATTGCCCTGCTTAGCTTGTCTGCTATCATGTTGGATTTCCTGGGGATGTGCGTTGCTGTTAGAAAATGCTGAGAACAAATTGCCCATTGCCAAACTCTCTGAGCCTCTCGACAGAGGGGATAAGATCTGATTCCACCTTGTCTGTTGATGTACCACACCACAGACATATCGTCTGTTTGTATTGCAATCGTACCTATTGGAAGAGTGCTCTGGAATGCTTGCAACGCTAGGAGAACCCTCATCTAGGGACATTGATGTGCAAGTGGTATTCATGTTCTTGACAAGTCCCTTGGACAGTCTGTCCCAGATCATGCCCTCCCACCCTATCTGGGAAGCATTCGTGGTTACTGTAGCTACTGGCTGGGGAACAACAAATGGTCTGCCTATTATTACCTGTGTGTGGACTGAAGTCACCATTGTAGGTCCCTCTTGCAGGTGTTCACAATGAGAATTTTTGTGTTTCATGGGCAACTCCTGCATAGATGACTGAGCGAAAAGTAGCCACTGTAATATTCTCATGTGTAGGTGCACCAGTGGGACTAGTGTTATTGCAGCTGCCATCGAACCCAAAACCTTGAGGACAAATTTTGCTTGCACTTTTTTCCTCCTAAGCAATACTGACACCTGATGGTGCAGCATTTGAACTCTTTCATGAGGCAGTTTTGCCACCATGTCTTTTGTGTTTAAGTCTGCCCCTATAAAGGTAATATGCTGTGATGGCAACAAGGCAGATTTTTCTAACTTTATAGTAATGCCCAGTTCTGAGCAGAGATGAATGGTTGTGTCTCTTGTCCTAGTTAGTAGATGCTCAGTGGTGGCAGTCAGGAGCCAGTCATCTATGTATGGAAACACCCGGAATCCTTGATGCCTCAGGTGAGCCGTGACTACTGCCATGCATTTGGTAAACACTCTGGGGGCTGTCAACACCAAAAAAGTAGAAATACTCCTGGATGACCACAAGAACCAAAAAAACAGACAGGAGGATGCAGAAGAACAGAGTGAAATCCACACGATATTAGCAAAATAAAAAGCTTTTAATCCAATTTTTCATAACCAAACTTCTTCAGAATAAGTTATACATGCTCTACATCACATTTAAAAGCAGTTTTGAAATGCCTCTACACCAATAAAAAACATGTCTTTTCACTTAAACAATTATACAGTTAATCAATAAAATTTCAAAGCTCAGGAAGTTATTTCCTTATATGGACTCTATGGTCTTTCAAAAAGCATTTAATGTTAGCATCATTTATACCAGTTTCTTTTGTCTGAATTTAATCTGATTTGCCATAAAGCTTCCTTTTGTTCAAGATTTGTTTTAAAATTGCCACCTTTAAAATCATGATTTCCTTGCTCCAGCACAGAAAACAAAACATTTTTTATACATGGGACAAGTGATCGTGTGCTTGTAAAAAGCATTTGTCTTGTCTTGTTTTCTAATGTTGTAATAATATTCTTTTATTTTAGTGCATAGAGCTCTTGTAGTCATACCAATGTAGAATGCACTACAGTGTGCACACATACCAATGTATACAACTCCTTTACTCTTACGGTTAAAATGCCCTGGAACTTTCAACGTGTAAGGCAAATGTTCCAAATGAACTAAGGGACCTTTAGAAATGTATCTACATATGTTACAGTTCTCACACTTGTACATGCCCCATCGTTTCTGTGTGGTGTTGGGACAATAAACAAGTGTGTTTCTCTTTCTAAAATGTTTTTTAAATTATTTTGATTTTTATATACAAACCTAAGTTTGGTCCCCACAATGGATAGTAAATCTTTTATTCCATCTAAAAATTTCCATTTGTCAGAAATAATATTTTTGATAATGCCACTGTCTACTGTCATGTCCAAACAAAAGTAATTACCAGCATCAAATGTATTCCTGTCATGGTTCTGTTTTATATTAATGTTGAATAACCCATGCTCGAAAGAGACTGTCCCTATTCTGTGTGGCATATTCAGCCTGCTCTTTCAACAGAGCTTTACTATCCCCTCTTTCAACAAACAAGGTGGTAATAAATTCTATTCCTTCAAAAAGTCACCCATTTCACTTGTCATTCGACTGGCTCTTATGAGCTGTTCTTTTGGAATATTATTCTTCATGTAATGAGGGTGCATGCTGGAGTAATGCAAGTAACTGTTATTGAAAGTTTCTTTCCTAAAAGTCCTACTAACTAACTTATAAAGCTTAGTAGAAACGAAAAAAAGACTGGATACAAGCACTGGAGGAATCAGAACACTCTCAACGAAGTAGCTAGTGTTAGCTAACTTTTATTGAATAAAAGCTGAAGTGCGATTAATAACATACACTTTTCGACAAATTTGTATTGAGCTTCTTCAGAGCAAAAACAGTGAAACACACAATGACTTTACATTTAAGCACCCAACAATTAACACATATTCAATCAATTAGATATGATCATTCAATTGAATACACCTGTGGAACTCATAGTGAGCTACTAACAAAAAAATGTCCAGTCCAGTCTGTTGAAATAAAAGGCTGGACCGAACCTTCACAAGTGTTGTGCTTAAACTTCAAGACACCAACAATAAGACCACTTTAAAATTATTAAAAATATTAAAACAGATTAAAAATAAGATATGATATAAGAAAATCCGTTTAATCTATGGTATTACTTGTGTTTAAATGACACTTACCGTACCTATTTATACCTGTAGAGGGCATGCCTCTTTCATAAAATTGTTAGTTCTCAAGTGCTACCATCAGACTAATTTTTTTAAAAAGTATGTGTATCTGAAACATGTACGTAAAGTGGGTATGCAGGTATGCAAAAATTTATCAATAATCATGTGTAAATCCTAATCGGGTTATTCCTAACCAAGTTATTAACTCATCACTGTGTATTAACACGTAAGCAAGTAGGAACTGAGTTGAGAAGGAATCATTTTGTTAACATAAAAAACCACAAACTTTCTTATACCTTTCGCCTCTGAGTACCTGCCCTCTGTAGATGACAAATAGTATTGAATTAAACAACCCTACTATGTAGTAGAGTTGTACATTGTAACACTAAGGCAAGCACAAGTGTAAAAACACGTATTTAGAAGTAATGGTAAGAGAAGTCAGTAGATTAATGTGGAACATAATTTGTTGTTAATTCCTATAGTTCCTTAGCTGTGACCAGGGTGCAAACCCTTAAAGTTCAACAGGTCTAGTGTCGGTTACCCAACCAACTGGGCATTTAAATCCACGAGTAATACTCATAGTGGGGATGATAATAAAACTCAGTGTGTGCTCGAGTTGTTAGTATACTGAAAAATGTAATGAAAGAAGTGTGTGATGAAAGACGTACTAAGGGGTGCAAAATGAGATATACATAGGTTGGAGATTAGCAAATGTATATAACAAGCGCAAGTAAGGAATGCTAGGTGAGTGACAGCCCTGAGTGATAGTAGAAATAACGATTTTAGACACAATTTTAGTGACCATTTTAGAGATGCTACAGGCTAGAGGCTAAATAGCAGTTCAGAAGGGGAAGTAATGTGTTTCTAAATTCTTGACCATAGTGACCACTAGGTCGATTACTATCTTTCTAGATTCTTTAGCCTCAGTATACATTGGATGGAACACATTTCGTTAATGCCTGGTCTCTGATTAACTAACTTATAAAGCTTAACATCCTATTCTAAAATCACATCCAAAAAATGGACTTTTAGTCCCACATCCCCCAGGACACATTTTAAATATCCTGATCTGGAGTTAAGGGTGTCAACAAAACTTTGCACTTTTTGCACATCCCCAACCATGACAAAAAACAAGTCATCAATAAATCTCTTAAAAAATATAATCTGGTATTCCATCACTAGTGGATCCAGCACAGTACACTCCCAGTGAACCATCACAATATTTGCAAAAGATGGTGCTGCAGGGGTCCCCATAGCTACCCCCCAAATTTGTTTGTTTATTTTTTTGTTGAATACAAAAAAATTGTTGTTTAATAAAACATGTATTAATTCACAATAGAAATTACTTTACAGAATTGCTGAATGCGATATAGAGCATGTATAATTTATTCTGAAGAAGTTTGGTTACAAAAGCGTGGATTAAAAGAATTCTATTACGCTAATATTGCGTGGATTTCACTCTGTTCTTCTGCATCCTCCAGTCTGATTTACTCTGGGGGCTGTAGTGAGGCCAAAGGGCAGAGCTCTGAATTGGTAATGACTGGCTCCCAGCCGGAAGCGTAGATATCTTCTGGCTCGCCTGTCCATCTTTATATGGTAGTACGCATCCTGAAGAACTATGAAGCACATCCAATTGTCTTTTCCCAGAAAACGGAGTATAGACTGCAGTGTTATCATCCAGAACTTTGTTTTCTTTACCAACTTGTTCAATCTGCTGAGATCCAAAATTGATCTCCAGTCCCCTGTCTTTTTTGGAACTAAAAAGAACCTTGAGTAAATTCCGGAACCGATTTGGTCTGCGGGGACTTCTTAGATGACTCCTTTTTCTAGCAACCTTTGAATTTCTAGGGTTGTTTGATCCTTTTGACTGGGTGGTATGTCTGGAATGATCTTTGATGGAAGGAGTGGAAGGGAGAAAGAAATGTTGTATCCCCTGGATATGATGGACTGTACCCATTTGTCTTGAGTCATGTTTATCCAGGCTTTTGGGTACAGTGATAATCTCCCCCTGACTGCCTCCAGAGGTGAACAGGTGGGCCTCCTTTCAGGAGTGCTGGAAGGGTCTACCCGAGAATGTTTTCTGTCACGCTGATTCTGTGGACCCCCTCTGCCATGAGGGCGGTGTCTTCCATTGTTATTTCCCCTTCTGCCCCTGGGGGAAAATTCACCAAGAGCATCTGGTGAAGCTCCTTTGGATCTCTGGAACCACATTTTTCCACCCTTCTGACCTTTGGGATAAGGTCTAGCAGGGACAGAGAAACATAATCCCATGGCAGACAGAATCTTGCCATCTTGCTTGCTCCTGGTAAGAGTCTCCTTCACTTTTGGCCCGAACAAGGACGAGCCATCAAATGGGGCGCCAATAAAGGAAGACTTGAAGGGTTCAGCAAAGTCACAAAGACACATCCAGGAATGTCTCCTCAGAGCTATTCCTGTGCCTGCTGCCCTGCTCACTCCATCGGCCGCATAAGAAATGAGGTGCATGGAAGAGTTAGTTATAGAGGTTAAGGTTGCAAGCTGAGAGTTTATCCTGTCAGATACCCCCACAGCTGTAGCACCTTGGAGGGAATCTCCTAGCTCCTTGAGGAGATCCCTCTGAAGATGAGTGAAATGGGATAAATAATTCAGCGACCTAAGGGTAAAGGCCGCTGAAGAGAACATATGCTTCCCATATCTCTCCATCATTCAAGACTCCTTATTCGGTGGGTGGACAGATGCAGAAGTTTCAGCTAATTCCTTCTTGGTGGCCACTGCCACCACCATAGCATCTACTGGGACACCTTTAATCAAAAACTGTATGTATTGCAGGGCTGTAATGAATTTGTTGGGCCTCCTCAGAACCAGCTTCACTGTCTTTGGAAGGCTCCACACCTTTCAATTGACTACACCCAGGGGCTGGTTGAAAGGTGGAGACACCCAAAAGGTGGACGGTTGAGAACCAAATGCCTCAAGGTACATCTTCAGAAGGGGAGAGGGTTTTCCAGCCACCTCTCTGTTTCAGGATCTCTAAGATGTCTGAAAAGGAGACACCCTCAGAGGACCCTTCTGAATCCTCTAAGTTGGTATCAAATGTGACTGACTCAGGGGAGTCTATGTGTTTCCTCTTACACATTCTCTTCCAACGGACCTCCTCAGGGGGATGTTCCGGGGAGGTCTCCGAAGAGAGAGTTTCACCCATTGAGATGTCCCAGGGCATTGGTTCTCTAGGCTGGGGCTGGAGAGATGGTGTTGAGGTTTACATTGGCCCTTTGGGGGGAAGAGCAGGTGAAGCTGATGGTTGAGCATTCCGAGAGGAAAGCATGCTCCTCATCACCTTGAAGGCACCAGAATCCTCTCTGAGGAACCAGGAGAACTCCCCCACACCAAGGAGGATGGCTCTAAGGCTGATGTGAAAGCCAAATTTACCTGCTCCAAAGGCCCAAGCGGGAGAGTCAGATCCGACAATGGTCTGGTTCAACTCTCCATGGAAGACAACATCGAGGTGGTCGGAGTGGAGATAAGCACCAAAACTCCAGGAATGGATTTGGGGTCTGATGGTTCCACCACTAGGACTTCCAGGCACTCTGGCTCCCAACTCGACTGAGTTGGAGGAGGAACTGAAGGTAGAGAAATTCTGGAGTCAGCTCCATGACCTTCTGGGCTGGGTTGGTGAGAGTTTTTGCCAGGGCCAGTGTATGAAGCAACCTTCTAACCACCCACTCCACATCATCATCCGAAAGGCTCCTGGATGACCAAGTAGAATGGGAGGACTTGTGGCTACCCACCACCAATTGCAATAGAGGAGACTGCGGCACCAAATGAATCAGGTCCAAGGACAATGACTAGCTCCTTTTTCTGTCTACTAGATGGTTCTGAAACTGCAGGTGGAACCGAAGTAGACTTTTCCTTCTCGGAGCCAACAGGTTTCAGATCCAAAGAACTCAATTTTTCAGGTCTCTTTGACGGCTCAGAAGCTGGAGCAGAAGACGTTTTTGATGATTTGTCTGAAGGTTTGGAGGCCTGAGTCCCTTCAATTGCCAAATCAAAAGGCCCCTTTAACAAACCCCAAAGAATTAGCTTATTTTTCCTTTCCTGCAGGATGCATGAACTAAACGCATGGCAAATGGAACAGGAATCCTGCAGGTGGATGGAACCAAAGCAATACACACAACTAGTGTGACCATCAGTGACTTGACATTTTTTATGTGAAAGAATCACCTTTTTAATGCCAGACTGTTTGGTTTCTTTAGACATCCTGTCACTATCAGTCAAGATTCACAAACAGTAGTGAAAGACACCAAATTAGAAATTCACACAAGTGTAGACTTCAAACATGACTACTCTGAAAGGAGAGGCAACAAGTTTTTTTTTTTAAAGAGAGTAAGGGTAAAGAAAAAGTTAGAGGAGGGTCTCTAACTTAAATGATGCACTCCTCTAACTGGAGGAGATGCCTCTAATTTAAATGGTGAAAGGAATACCAGGAGGAGCCCTCTAACTAAAAATGGGCTAAGGAGAGAAAAAGGGAATCCTCTAACTTAAACAGATTCCTAAAGGGGGGGGCAGAGCTAGGTAGAGGCCTAAGAGAAAAACAACGGCCCACACAAAAACAAAAACTAGATTGAAAAGCCCTTTAAGAAGAATATGAAAACCTTAAGATATAGCAACAAGGATATTATACTACTATCCAATTGTAAGTTAACAATTATACAAAAAGGTTAAGAAAAAATCCACCTAGCCAGAGCCAGCGAAAAAGCAATCCCAAAGCTTCAAGCGAAAAACGAGATCTGGGTAACAGTCGCTAGGCATCTTGGGATAATATGTAGCCTCGAGCCAGTGAAAGCTCTCGAGCTTTAGTATATGGCCGAGTTGGAACCGATGCTTGGTTCCAAACCCAATCATCAAGAATGAAGGTGAGATAGGACAACATAACATCTGATTTTCAGATGAATTACTAATGATTATAGTAAATCGGTAATGTTAGGCAGTAGACATTATACTTCTTATTGTTAAACACGTACTGAGGTAGAACATGTCTATCTATTAATTTTATAAGTGAATTAGAATAAAGTTAAAAAAATTGTCCTTGATTTTAGAATTTTCTTCCCCATTATTTTTAGCTTTTCCAAAATTCTTGAACAAAGAAGTTGATAAATATCATGTGCACACATGCACAAATACACGCATGCCCACATGCATACATTATGTGTATGTATGTGTGTGTATATATATATATATATATATATATATATATATATATATATATATATATATATAGTCGCCTCACAGCAAGAGGTACTCCCGTTCGATTCTCGGCTGAATGAATGGGCATTGGGCATCGGGCTGGCAACTTGACACCATAAAAATCGACTGCCAATCATTAGCAAACCGGAGTTCTGCTGTGGCGACCCCTAACCGGGAAAAGCGAAAGAAAAACAACTACATATATGTATATATATATATATATATATATATATATACATATATATATATATATATATATATATATATACATACATACATACATACATATACATATATATGTATATACATATGTACTGTTCTCAAAACAAATTTAAGGGGTACATATAGTAAAACATTTACAATATTCTTGTTTTGACCTTACAAAGCCTATTATCTGTTGTTCATTAAAATAAGTCTTACTACTAAAAATGTAAAACATTATTTCTGGTATCACAGACATCTAGAATTTCTCTTCCCAGCAGACTGGTTGTCTCTTAATTAAGGGCTGCACGACTAAAATTCCCTCCATATTTTCATATATGTTTCTGTTATTTGTCATTCACATTCGTACCCTATGTCACTATCAGTAAAATTTCATCATATACTGTTGCTTATTGTTTGGGTTCATTGGTTCATAAGTGATTATTAGGCTAATGACCCAAGGGGGCCTTTTTAAGCCTTGCCATGCTTTTCAAGGTGAGAATTAAACCCTGCATCTTTTGCTTGTTTGGTAAACACCTTAAACACTATGCCAACTTCCAACTTCTACGTTAACAGATGATTACTAGACTAATGACCTTAGGGAGACTTTTTGAGCATATCCATACTTTCTAAGGTGAGAATCAAATCTTGTACCTCTGAACCACACACCTTAACCATTACGCCAACCCCCAACTCCTAAGTTAACAGATGATTACTAGCTATAGACCCCTAGGGGGACTTCTAAGCCTATTCATGTTTCCCAAGGTAAGAATCAAACCCTGTATCTTGTGTCTGTGAGGTAAACACCTTAAGCATTATGCTAAACTACAACCCTTTTAAAGTAGAAAAGAATAATAAATGCATATAGAATACTGGTAGTATGATTAGACACATTTAAAGTCTCTCAGCATCTGTCCCATTTATTTTCAAAGCCTGCACTCTTGCATACTAAGAAAGTTAATTTATGAATCACAAATCCCATACAGACCCATTTTATAGCACATTGTTAAGCAAAGATTCCTCTGTGTCCATTGATTTCAGTACCACAGCAAATTCTGTTATCTATACACTTACCTCATCATACAGATTCTCTGAGACAAACATGTCATTCATTCATTTCAGTCAAGTATATAAATGCCCTTTCAGGCTTTTACCAACCAGTCTTATCAATCTGCTGATCCCACTCATCCTCATAGGTTTCTCATAGGTTCTGTCATAGGTTTGTTTCAGTGTTCAGGAGCTTAAGCTATAAAGACCATGGAGTTGTTAAAATCAATTGCAAATACATTATCTCCCATCCGATTATCAAATTTACTTTTAAAACACTCAATGTTATGTGACAATCTAATATCAATTGGTATAGGATTCCAAATTATAGGAATCATTTGAGTTATGTAATTCCACTCAGCACTGTAAAAATATGGCTGTAGGTGATTCGGTCATGTTGACTAATCTCACCAAATGGGCATGGGTATCAAAATTGGTATTTGGTGGTGAAAACTGCATCGAGGACCTGGCCTATTCCAACCTATGGCAAGGACCCCATGCTAATGGTGGGAGGGTGTATGTGCTCCTGTTGGCTAGTGTGCACTCACCATAAAGCCCAGCAACCCTGGGTCAATAAGCTACTGGCTAGCTGGTGTCCAGTTACCTAGCTTGGTTTAACTTGAGATAGCTGTGCTGAGTGAAAGTTGGATGTAAAACCAATCAACCTGCCAAACATCTAATAAGAATTGCTACACTCAATGCAGGCTCACTGACAGAATGCAGCATTGAAGTAGATGACATTATGGTAAGGAGGAGGCTTGGCATCTGGTTTATCCAGAAGACAAGATGGAAGTGAAGTGCATTAAAGCCACCTGGCTTGGGATCTAGAGTGTACTATTCAGGAGGAGGACAGACTAAAAATGGTGTGGGAATTGTGGTGAGGGAGAGGCTTCAGAAGACAGTGAGGGATGCCATCAGAATTAGTGACAGACTCATGGCAACCAGACTCCCGTCTAATGATAAGGCAGTATTCATAATCTCAGCATATGCCCCACAGCAGGGTTGTGACAGTGAGGAAAAGAATGCATTCTGACAGCAGTTGCAGGACCTACTAGATAAAGCAGGACAACATGAATTAGTGTTAATAATGGGTTACTTGAATGCACATACCTAGACAGAAAGAACAGGATATGAGGACTGCCTGGGTCCATATACCTGGGACAACAGGAATAAAGAAGGGGAGGCCATTCTAGACTTCTGTCTGGCAAATAGCTTGATAGTAGCCAACACATGGTTCAGAAAGACAGACAGTCACAAGATCACATACAAGAGTGGCCAATATGCAACTCAGGTAGACTTCCTCCTAGTAAGAAAAGGGCAATTGGGTAGAATCAGTGATTGCAAAGTCTTCCCCAGTAAAACAAATGGGCCACAGCATAAACCACTGGTGCCATGATCAGCTGCAAGTAGTGGTCAGAGAAAACTCTAAGGTTAACAGAGACTGGGCTAAAGACCTGGAAGTTGACTGGAGAAAAAACACAACAGTTCAAGGAACAAGCACCTTAAGAAGAAGAGGAAATAGATGGGGTTGAAGAAGAATGTCAGCACCACAAAACAGCATGTGTGAAGACTACAGGACAGGTATGCAGCCAAGCCAGGTATGGAAATAAGGTAAATAAAGAAAGCTGGAAATAGAATGCAGAAGTTCAAGGAAGTCATCAAAAGGAAGGAGTGAAGGAAAAAGTGGAAGATAGGAAAGCTGGATCAGGCTAGAAAGGATTATTGGTTGGCAAACAAAGAGGCTAAAACAGGAGTTGCAGTAGCAAAGAACAAGGCATCAGAGGCACGCTACCAGCTTCTGGAAAGTGACGCAGTAGATGGCACAAAGAAACTATATAAGGTTGCAAGGCAAAGACAGAAAGGTAAAGACAGTCAGACACACCCTTCGTAAGGGATGCAAGCAACAACCTGCTCACCAGTCCACAGGGCATCAAAGGCAGATGGAAGGAGTACTTTAAGGAGTGTCTGAATGAAGAAAACCCCACAAAAACTGTACTGCCCCTAACACTGCCTATGATAAGAGAAGAAGAGCAGCCCACCATAGAAGACGTAAGAAGACCACACACTACAGAAAATTAAGTCAAGGAAAGTGGCAGGCTCAGATGAGGTTGGAACTGATATGATAAAGATAAATAACGAAACGCAACTGAATATAATGAAAAGGTTTAATACATAACCAAGAACTGAGCGCTTTCACCCGTCACAACGCGGGATTCATCAGAGTGGTCTTAAAATTAAAGCAGCTGATTAATAATTAATTAATAGTGTAGTGGAATTGTGTTTTGGAGACTTTTATTTTAAATTTACATCGGTTAAATTACGGAATTTATGGAGGAGCTTTTGCAACAGCAGCTGATTATTACGCAGCATTTATTAGCTACGTTAAAAGAACAGAAAGTTAATGAGGAACTTGACAAAAACACTTTAAAAGATGGTATTATTAATACATCATTATCGGAAAGTGAGGAGCGTATTTTTACGTTGCACTCCACGCCTGGTACTTCTAGGAGCAACCCAACAGCCAGTAATTGTCCGAGGGATTTTATGGGCGTTGAGACAGCGCGTACCACAGCAGGAAGTGATGGGCACATGGTTCCGAGGCCGAATTCCTATTAGAACGCTGGTGAGGGCTCTAATGGCGTCTGGAGAAAGAGCATGATGATTCCAGAGATCAAGGAACTGCTTTCTGCACCAAAATTTGGGCTGGTGCACAACAGTCGGGACATGGGGTCGTTAAACAAACAGTTTAATGACTTTGAAAAAGCCTTGTGCAAATATAAGACCTTACAGATGGACAATGTTTTTTTGGAGAGATCGCTAGAATTGAACCAGGTACCAAAAGGACTTAGAATATTTAAGGTACCTTTTGGATTTGATAAAGACAGTGAATTTTTTAATGAATTAATTAAAATTTTTGATGACACTGGTAAACAGTTAATTAAGCTGATTATTAGAAATAACAATTTTAAGTTAGCAGAATTAAGTAAACTGTTAACAACACTTGATAATAATATTAGAAATGATTTGAGTGTAGCAAATTTAAATTGGATGATATATTAGCAGATGTTAACAGATATGTCAGTAAAGGTCTTGATATTAAAAATGAAAAATTACATAGGGATACTAATGATTATTCAAATAATCGAGCCTATGCACATTTTAGAGACTACAAGCGATGTGATACACTCCAGAGAAGTATTACTTCTAATGTTAACACAAGATATAGAGATGTTGTTTTAAGTAATGATAATGTTCAAACACAAAACAGAGGAAATGTGGATTATGACAATTTTGGTGAGCCTTTTTTAGAAGAACAAGTATTACGCAGATCGGAACGCCTGAAAGAGCGTAACCAGGGTCAGCAACAGCAACAACACTATTACCAAAACAGCAGCAAAGGCAGATTCAGACAAGCGCAGCACCAATATTAATAGATAGTTTCTCCTTACTAGACTGCGACTTGTATGGTAATTCTTTTGATAATAGTGCCTTTAGTGCTATTATACTTGCTAATAATGACCGAAAGTATATTAGTGACGCAAAAGTTGAACTATTTGGAACTCTCAATGAATGTGTAAACTCAGAAGAAGCTGAGTTTGTAGGAGGTGGAATTAATCATAGCAAAAATTTGAATGTTGATATTACTAATGAAATAACAGTACTACAAACAACTGAGGACTTAAATTGTGAAGTTATTATAGATGGAGGTTCTTCTGTTTATAATTACACAGATAAAAACTTGGAAGGTGGTTATGTATCACTATTTAAAAAGGGTTTTAAATTTGTTCCAACTTTTAAAACTGATTTAGGAATAGTCCTATTAAATCTGAAAGCATATTTGAGACTACTTAACTTAAAAATGTATTTTAAATGAAGAGCTGACAAAACTAATTATGAAGAATGGCTTTTGTTAAAAAGAACAAGTACCTTCATACCGCCTAGTAATCCTACTATTCATTTATTTGAAATGTTTTGTGAATTACAATTGAGAAAAGTGTGGAAAGATGGACAGAATTCAGATGATAATCTTACAGTAGCTGAAAGGTTTTTCTTGAAGGAACTAAGTACCTCCAGTGACTATAGAGTAATGAAACCAGATAAAGGGGGAGGGGTCGTCATTATGAATAGTATAGATTATATAAATAAAATGACTGATATGCTTAATGATGAGAACACTTATACGGCGGTGTCAAAATATGACATTATAAAAGCATATACAAAGATTGACTGGCAGTTGTATGAATTACTTATGGATGGTGAAATAACGCAACAGGAGTATGAATATATGTTAGTTGAATACCCTGTAATACCATCCATATTTGGAATACCGAAGATACACAAGAACGTTAAGAACCCTCCTTTTAGGCCAATTGTGGCAGCAAAATACTCTAAATTAGAAGCAATTGCGCATTATATAGATATTAATTGTAGTGAAGTAACAAAGAGTATCAACCATGTATTAAAAGATTCATGGCATTGTTTGGGAATACTTGAAGATTACAATACAGTTAATCTGAATGAAGTATATTTAATTACAATTGATGTTGTCAACTTGTTTTCTATTATACCTTTAAAAGAGGGCTTAGAACTTTTTGAAGGAAGTTTAGAATTTTATGATAAAATACATTCGGTTAAACGTAAGACCTTAGTAAGCTTAATGGAGATGGTGCTTGACAACAATTTTTTTAAACATGGGGGCGAGCACTACAAGCAATGCTCAGGAGTAGCTATGGGGGCAAGATGTGCCCCCATATACGCCAATTTAGTTCTAGCCATGTGGGAAAAGCAGCACCTTTTCACAAGTAAATTTTGGACAAAGATAGATATATATCTGAGATTTCTCGATGATATACTATTATTTTGGAAGAGCACTATAGATGAATTTAATGAATTTATGGAATTTTTGCATAGTACAACGTAATTTCTTAAATTTACATTTCACATTAATAGAGACTCGTGTGAATATCTTGATATAAAATTGTACAAGAAGGAAGGCAAAATTGAGTCAAATATTTATAGGAAAAGAACATTTTCAAATTCCTATTTGCATTATAAAAGTTGCCATCCTACTTTTCAAAAACACAATTTGGTAAAGGGACAAATGGTGAGGCTCTCAAGAATGATCAGTGAAGATGCTATGTTTAATCCTGAGATAGAGAATTTATCTGACATGTTAACTGAAAGAGGTTACCCATATGATTTATTAACATCAGAAATGAGGTAACTAGTAAGAGGAATTCTGATTACAAACCAATATTGAAATATGGTATAACAAATCAGCATAATAGTAAAAAAGGTGGTAACAGTTTGAAATCAAAGGCTATGGTATTACCATTTAGTAACCTTACACCTGTTATGTTAAGCAGTATTAGAGACGCATGGGAAAAAGTTTTTTTGGAACCAAGCAGAGATCTTGCAAGACTTAGGTCAAGCCCCAACTATTGTCTTTAGTAGGGGCAAGAATCTTAAAGATTATTTTGAGAGTGAAGTATTATTTAGAAATTCTAAAATGAAAAAATGTGGGTTCTGCAGATCTTGTAGATTTATTATGGACGGGACTTATGTTACAATAAAGGGATATAAAAGAACTATTAGATGTCCATGCCACATAAATTGCAACACTAAGTTAGTAATTTATGTAGCAACATGTTTATCATGCCAAGCATTGTACATTGGGAAGACTATTAGGAAGCTTAAAGAAAGAATAAGTGAGCATATTAGAGATATTAAAAATAAAAAAGAAACAAATTCTTTATATATGCACAGTAAAAACTGTCCAGATTTTAAGAGATTTCTTTTCTTTGTGATTGATAGGATCCCACAAAACATTGATAAAGAAGGTGATGTTAATGCACTGCTTGAGTTTAACGAGTGTCTATGGCAACTAAGGTTAAATGCGTGTAGCAAACCAGGAATAAATGAACCTATTTCCATAGCTAGTTATTTAAAAATGAATTCATTTAACATCTAATGCTATTTTTTAATTGTTAGCAATTTCATTATGTTAACTTTTCGATCTTTACATTTATACTTATGTGTACATAACTTAATATTTATTAAGTAAGTACTAGAAGTATTAGTTAAGTATGTATTTAGTTAGTTTTTTTATTGTTATGTCAAATATTAGGTGAACGATGTTGTTAGATATTCCCTAAATGATTGAGGCATATTTTAATGAAAAGTTACAAGTTATAAACTATAGTAACTTTTCAATTAATTATTATTAATTAATGAAATGTATTTATTGGTGTTGTGTGATTTATGTGATAGTTTTTTATGTGAAGTTTTTTATTGTACACACATACATAAGTTGCACAAGTTATTTCATAATGAATTTTTAGAAAGGATGTATAGAAATATATTTTTAAATGATTCTAGGCACTTAAGTAATTGATTGTAAGTGATTGATACAATTAGACACAGTATATTAATCAGCTGCTTTAATTTTAAGACCACTCTGATGAAACCCGCATTGTGACGGGTGAAAGTGCTCAGTTCTTGGTTATGTATTAAACCTTTTCATTATATTCAGTTGCGTTTCGTTATTTATTTTTACAAGTTTACTGTTCCTTGTCTTAGTAGATATGATAAAGATGTTAGGTGAGACAGGGGAGAAATGCCTCCTGGGGGTACTCATAGCAGTATGGAGAGAAATGAGTACACCAGATGACTGTAGAATAAGCATACTCATGCCAGTGTACAAGGACAAAGGGGCAGCCACAACTGTGGACAGAACAGAGCTATCAAACTCCTGTCAGACTGTTTGAAAGTTCTGGAGAGAGTTCACAGGGTTCAGTCCTGGGTCCTCTCCTGTTTGGTTTCTACTTCTCTGAAGTCCAGGCCAACATGAAGGGACTCTGGCTGACAAAGTTTGCAGATGAATGCAAGTTGGGAGCTATTATTAACTCCCCAGGTGATGTTGACATCCTGCAGAAAGGCCTCACTGAGTCCAATGACTGGTATCAGAACCATGGCCTTAAGCTCAATGCCAAAAAATGTGTCATCATCCACTTTGGGAAAATCTCAGTTCCCATGAATTACCACATCGATGGTAGTCCACTGAACACAGAAGGTGTTCATAGGTTCATAGGTTCATACTAGGCTATCTGCCCTAGGGCATTTATAAGCCTAGCCAGAGTGTGTTTGGCTTTCGCCACCCATTTTAAATTAATTTTGCTATGCCCTTTTTCGAGGTTAGTATACTGTGCCTCTGTCTAACAGTGACACAGAAGTGATACCCGGGGTAAACCTACAATCTCCCATCCACTCATCAAGATTCCTCTTGAAGAGAGTCAATGAGGGACTCTGCCTAACCTGGACTGGGATTTTATTCCAGAGTGAAGGGAGCCTCTGGGTTATGAATCTGTCCCTCCAGCATGTCCTATTTATTTCAGTGCTGAGGTTCAAGTCTCTCAAGCGCGTAGCTCGATGGGATTTGGATTTTCTGAGGTGCAGCATGTCCATTAATTCCGGGTTGGACATGGCTTTAAGATCTCTGGGAACACAGGTTGACAGCAACATCTCTTTTGACCACCACATTGCCACTATGATCAGAAAGTCCTTCTATGTGGCACATCTGATTACTAAGGGTTTACATCCAGGAAGAAAGAGGTCATTGTCTCCCTCTACTCTTCCCTCATTAGGCCAATCTTGGAGTACAATGCCCCATTTGGCATGTAACTCACTAGACACCTGCAACAACTGGAGAGGCTGCAAACGTACCTCACAAAGGCCTTAAACAGTTGTCCTATATGGACAGACTCAAAAAACTCCAACTATTCTCTGCCTCATATTGCCTACTAAGAGGTGATCTCTACTTGACTTACAAAGCCATGTCTGACCCAGCTCTGTTAGAAATGCTACATCTAAAGAAATCCCAATCCCTCCGCACCACATGCTCCAGAGACCTCAACCTCATTACCACAATCAACAGAACATGCTGAAGGGACAGGTTCATAATTCAGAGACTGCCCATGCTATGGAATAGACTTCCCATATATGTCAAACAGAACACCTCAATGGCCCTCTTCAAGAGAAATCTTGATGAGTGGATGGGAAATAGAAAATTCACCCCAGTGATCACTCCAGTGGTTCTACTCAACAGAGGCACTGGGAACTAATGTCGGATGGCACGATGCCAAGGTAATCCTATGGGCTAAGCTTGTAAAGGCTCCAAGGCCATTAGCCTAGTACACACACCTATGAACCTATACCTGAATAAGATCTCCTCTTAAATATCTATATGAGACACTGTACAGGTTCACATATTTCACTCTTTCATAATAACTTAAAATTTCATGTCCTTGGATGCCCTTGGTATATTTATGTTGTACTCTTTCCAGTTTACTCATGCTTGTTTTCTTATAAGGTTTCCATATTGTTATTCCATAGTCAAGTTTGGATCTAATGCAACTAATAAAGAATGACTTCATCTTTTCTGATTTCCTCGACTTTATAAATCTTTTTTTATATTACCTATAGTTCTATAACTAACATTAACCAATTGGTTGACATGATTAAAAAAACTTAAAGCTGGATCTGCCTATATACCCAGGTCCTTAAATTAATCTACAGATTCAATGACTGTGTGCTGTATTAAATATTCGCCTTTCAGGTTATGTCTCCCAAATCTCATAAGCTTAGTTTTTGATGTATTTGTCTTTATATTATTCTCCTGTGCCCAAATGGTTGATTTAGTCAAGTTCTTTTGCAGACATGCCTTATCTGTAACACATGCAATCAGTTTACCCATTTTCAAGTCATCTGCATACAGACTGCAGAACACCTCAGATGAAAAATATCTGAAAGATACAATATTTTTCAACCATTCATTTGTCATCATAATATATATGCAATTCACACACTAGCACCATCAAACACACTTTGAATAAACAATTTGAAATAGGAAAAAACTATAATACTATTTTAATCTTGTTGAATGCAGCGACCAGCCTCATGAAATGAAGTGAACTCACTGTTGTATGGCAAAAGATTGCTGTTGTGCTGTCTGATGGCAAATGGCTGTGATCCCTGATGCCAAGTGCCTAGTGAAGAGTTTCACTGCTAAGATGAACTGCCTGGGATGACTATCAGAATCTCAAGAGCAGGGATTATAGTTCTCTCAAAAAAGAAAGAATCAGTCTCTGTAGGTGAGGATGAGTAGCTATGACAAGATGAGAAGCTTAATTATCTTGATGTCTCACTCATGAAAAAAGAAGACATCAAAAGACTGATCAGTGGGTGAATGATGTGGAGTCAGTACTACAGGTATTGTACTATACTGTGATGGTGAAGTAAGAGCTGCGTCATAAAACAAAGCTATCAGCTGGCTCAGTCCTCATCTATGGTCATGAGCTTTAGGTAGTTATTGAAAAAATGAGATCATAAGCTCACTCACCAGCTCAGATGGAGGAGTGTGGCAATATGGAATTTTGGAGTAAAGCCAATGCTCCTTCAGATTTAAATGTGCAAGTTCAAAGGGGTTAGGTACCTATTAAATGTACACCCCCAGCTGTGTTTTGTGGGAAGTGTACCAAACACTGTCCACTCGGAGGATTATGGGGCAGACTGAAGACCCACTGATGAAATTAGAGCTCCCTGATTGCCTGTAAACACATGGAGATCCCATAAGATAAATTGAGAACTGCTGCTGAGGACAGTAAAGTCTGGTCTGCCCTGCTCGGCTTGCTATCATTATAACCTGCACAAGCAGTTTAAGAACAGACAGATGGATGACGGCACCCACACTTTCAGCCCTACAAATCTCAGATCTTTCATCAGAATTTTTTACACGATGACAGTGATAACTAATAAGGGGTTATCCTAAACATGACATCTTTAAACACAAAGCTAAATCTGCATATTAAGAAACTGCTAAGTCTAAGGCAGTGCTTAGATGACTCTTGTGTTCAGCATTATTTCATGTACAGTATCACCTGTCTGTGAAATATGATGCTTCTGGCAATCAGCACAAAATAAACACACACACACACACACACACACACACACACACACACACACACACACACACACACACACACACACACGTTTGCTCAAAGTCTGTTTATGATGGCCTCTCAAACTCTTTGATCCTACTTAATAGCACTGCTGTACCCAATACAATCACTGTCAAAAGAAAACAAGGTTTAGGTAGTTAATAGCACAAGGTGGAGTTGTGCCTCATTATGCTATATGGAAGACCAGAAAGATAGCATTCTGCAAGACACTTAGGCAGTAAATTCAGTAACTAATATTTGCCAGATCAGGATAATTTGTATTAGCAATATATTATAGAAGAGCTGGGGATATGTGGGAAGAGACTAAACAAAAGATAATTCAAAAACTGAGAAACTGGAAGTTGTTGCCTATGGATATGGATTGCAAGATACAAGCAGTAAAAATGTTTTTAGTCCATTTAGTTTTCTACACAGGTCATGCATACTTTTATGAACTGGAGGAGAAGTTGTGGACAGGAGTTAATAAAGAGATGAAGTATTTTATCTGGAGGGGACGTAGGCAAGAGTCAATTGGGATAAGTTAATCCTTCCAATAGAACAAGTAGGTTTAGGATTACCTGATTTGAAAAGATATTTTAGAGAATCACAATTAAGGCTGTTATATATAACACAAGCAGAAAGCTACAATTCAAATTGCATTGGGATGATGAAGAGGTGGAGGGGAGGTAATTCAAGAAATAAGGAAAGAGTGGGATTTTGGATGAAAGTCCTCAAGGAGAATAGCAAAAGTCATGCAGAATATTCTAGTCATAAAGTAATAGAAAGTACACTGAGAATTACGCCAACATAAGACTGGAGAAAGGAGAGTCTGCTGATAGGGATGACTGCAATTAGGGGTACACAGAATAGGAAAGATGGGGCTGGAATTTACTGGAGGAAGATGTCAGAAAAATATGTATTAATGTGTGTATGCTTAATGCTAATTAGAAGTTAAAAGAGTTAACACGTTTTTCATTCTATTTTATATGCACTGTTTTATATATAAATTGAGTTTCATATGAGAACTGAAAAAGATGCTTTTTGAAACTGCAGTGTGCTTTCTGAAACTTGCAAGATGCCCTCTGACCTAGTAATTGCTAGCACAGCAATATTCATGTTTATGCCTTTTGGAAATGTACTTGAGAAGCAGGTGCCTATCTGCTAGGTCAGGAATGAATGAATGAACAATGCTATATTCTGTAAATGTAATGATTCTAAACAATCAGCTCTGTTTGAAATATGAGAACATGTACAGCTGCAGCAGCTTAGAGATAATGTAGACAAAGGATTGTTAGAGAAATGAACTGCTAGCTTTGTGCTAGAATTAGCCATAGTACCTTGAATGGTAACATAACATGTATCTAACCGGTGGTAACCAAGGCCACGTTGTTTTCCTTAGGAAGTTTCTCACAAAAACTGATAAACCAGCAGAAATTCAGGAGACTAATGGTCAACAAGTGATGATGAAAAGACTTGTAATTTGCTATGTCAGCTTGGTAGGCAATGTCTTATTAGAAAGTGTATAAAAATGAAAGTATTTCCTGTTTCTAGCTAGACAAACTCTGTAATAGCACATTTTTGTCTCCTTGCTGCAAGATTAAAGTGCCTTAACCTGAACCTACCGTGTTTTGATCATTTTTAAAGTATATTTTTCCTTTGACAGAACATGGCAAAGGAACCAAGGTATTGGGAACAAATAATTAGAGAGGGAAAGGTGACAGAATGGGAAGATGCCAAGAAGACATTTGGACTGTAGACTGGAGAGTGCCTTCTGTTTCAGGGAATTGATAATCAGTGTACAAGCAAAGAGAA